>NW_026623472.1:118044-141989 GCF_030028575.1 Malurus melanocephalus | reverse complement strand
CTCCTGCTGCTCCTGCCGCTTCTGCCGCTGCGCGCCCGCGCCGACGAGCACGAGCACACGGTGAGGCGGCGCCCGGCTTCCCCGGGAACGGCGCTCGGGCCGCGGCCCCGGTGGCGCGGAGAGCGCGGTTCGGTGGGCGGGAGGGACGGGGAGCGTCGGGCCGCGGCCTCGGGRGGAGCGGGCGGCTCCCGCCCCGCGGGGCTCCCTCCGCGCCTGCTCCGCTGCTCGGGCTGTTCTGGACGCGCGGGCCGGAGTCGGGCCCCGCGCTCCGGTTCGGCGTGAGGGGAACACTGGGACGCTCGGGGCAGGGCCGCCGGGTTCCTSTGATCCGGTTTGCACATCCTTGTGCGGCCGGGCGCGGTGTCCCACCTTTTCCTGGAGCAGATAAACGCCCCGGCAGGTACGCGTGCTTTGTTTGGAGAGCGCTGTTTGCTCTGCCCTCTGCTTGGGAGGATGTTTGTTCTTGCCTAACAGCACAAGTCCGAGCCGGAGCGCGATCGTGACAGCCCCGCGGGACAGCCGGGATGACAGCTCGCCTCGGGGAGAGYCAGGGATATTGAGGGAATGGGGAGTGAGAGCAGGGCGGGGACATTGCCATGGACCTCCAAGGAAAATGGGTGCATAACATACATGATTGGAGTGCTTGCTGTTGGCGCAGAGAGTAGTTTTTCTAAAGTGCGTGCAGTATTACCCCAAAAGACAATCTAGAAAGTAAATACCAGTGCTTCATCCCTTTGTGATTTTACATCAGAATGTAGTTTCCCATGTTTGTCAGTGTGAGAAGGTGGAAGTTTGTGCAAGAGGCTRAGATGTGATTTTGGAATGAGACCTCCCTGAAAACCATCTCTGTTTCCTGCAAAGTGGAGTGGGTTAGAACGTGGATGTGATTAAGCACCGGGTCTGCCTGGCTGTCAGGACTTTCTATGCTYTTGGCTGGTAAACACTTGCTGAGTTTCTTAACATAGTTTTCTCTAGGTCAGGTGTAGTATGCTTACCTAGTGTTCTTTCTTGATAAAACCGATAAATAGTACTGATAGGTTTTGTGCAAGTGGTAGATAATTCCTTGCAGTTTTGAGGACTTTAAAACTGGTTAGGATTGTGTTTATTTTTTAAAAAGGGAAAGGGATTTATTGGTGCTGCAGTTAATGACAAAGAAGTTAATYTAATACTAAGTACTTTTAAGGAGCACATATTCTTTGAACTAATTTAGATCCCAGTTTTGTTGCTGAACCAGTGCTTTAGAGTTAGGCTTCTGCTGAGGTGGGATGGTTTTCAGCGTAGTACTCTGTTTATTTTAAGGGCTGGTTGACTTGAGGGATTAGTCATTATTAAATTAATATTGTAATTTTCTAGGGAAAAAAAATAAAAAGCTGTCATTGAATTTATTAGGTTTTGAGCTTTCCTTTCAAAAGTGATTTCTGATGTTTTTTAGGTTTTTTGAATGATTACCTAAACAATAACCAATGGAAATCACAAATTCTTTTTAAAGGCTTGTCATTTTTTTCATCTAAACTAGTCAGTTCTGAGGGATTATAACCCTATTTTAGTTCAGTATTCTTGTTCACATGGTGTCCAGTTTATTAGCATCACATGATAGGTTTGGAATAGTTGGTGTAGAAAGACASCTACCTTTTTTTGGAAGGCTGTCTCCTTGCTTAGATATGGAATGGAAGCATTAATAGCATGAATGAAACATGACCAGGGTTTTGTAGTAGTATACTGATTCTGAGATAAAGAATGTGAAGGAAATATTCCTTAAATACTGCATTTTAATTAATTTCAGTTTTAAATATGATTGCAGTTAGAAGATTAATTTTCTTATAATCAAAGTGCTTTATTACATTTTGAAGGYTCTGCTCACTTTTGGAGAAGTGAAAGGGAAATTTAGGATTTGGTAATCTCAAATTAAATTTTCACTGACTTTTAAGACTGAAGACCTGTTGGTAGGAATACACACTTTTATCCTGCCATTTCCTTAGCATGCAGCTCCGTGTGCGCAGGCACTTGGCCCGCCTGGGGGAAGATGTGCTGGTGCATCCTGACACAGTTGACTTTTAGCTGCAGTTGTGCAGGGTGTTGTCAGTGCTGAGCATGCTGCACATACAGAAGTGCTGCCTTAAGCTTTTAATGCTGCTGTAACATGAAATAGTAAGCAATATGTGTGCTGTAATATGTATCTTTGTATTAAYGTATATTGGCTTCTAGTATTTTATATGTCTCCTTTATAATTGTGGACTTCTAAGCAAATATAAAAGGTAATTGTGAGAGGATTCTGCATGAAGCTCTAGGTCTATAAGYACTGTTACTTCTGGATACACAAGATATGGATAGTGTCATTGAATCAACAGTTGTATCTATCTTAAAATAGAATTAGTTTTAAAAATGACATCTGCATTTCTTTGGAGAAAGAACAGTATAAATACAATTATAAGATAAARAATGGGTATTTAAAATCAATAGTAAGTGTAGAGAAATTTTTGGCTCGGTATTTAAAATCTCCTTTGTCAAAAGACAGTACAGCGGCATAATTTCAGACCACAACAGGATTTTTTTTTGAGGAACAAGAGCATAAATACAATTATAAAATAAAGAACCTGGGTATTTAAAATCAATAGTAAGTGACATTTTTTACTTTGGGATTTAAAATCTCCATTGTCAAAAGACAGTACAGCGGCATAACTTCAGACCACAACAGGACAGTTTGTCAGGAACTAACTGAAAACTTGTCTGGTGATTCTTTAACTTATTTTCATGATTCAGAGCATGTGATGTACTTGCTTCTTGCCTGTATTCTAATAATTGCACCATTTTTTGACAGTTGTCCTTTTATTTGTGGAAGTGATAACATCAGTGGGGTACTGGTGGTCTTACCACAATGTATGCTGATCCTGCAGAAACARGGCTGGGGGGCTCCTGCCTGGCCTTTGCTGTCACATCTTCTGTTGCTAGACTTGTTGGAATTGATGATGAAATAGTCAAGCCATAAAACATTCTGAAATATCCTGTGGTTTTTGTTGCAGKGGAATGGTCTAGGGAGTAGGTAGCATTTTAATTTTAACATTGCTTCAGTTTAATTGTCTGTGCTGTGTAAGCATGGAAATATATTAAAAACATTGAAAAATAAACAAAACCTAGCCTTTTGTGTAGCAAAATTCCTAATTTATTATGGTTGAGAAAAGGATTTTTGCTTGACTTACATCCCAATGAAGTATGTTAAAACCCTCAGCATGTAAGGCTTATTTAAAATAGTATGTAAAAATAGGAACTTCGTATAGATTCTAAAAATTGTCAGTTAGTGAAACCCTGTGGAAAATATTTCACTGAATGTAAAATACTTATTTGCATATGAAGTTGTGTGCAGATGAGCAGCTTGACTCCTCTTAGAAATTGTGTTTCCATTTTGAAGAGGTGAAATAAATGTCATGGAAGAAGGACGTGGTGTGCCTGAGCAATCCTGTGCATCTGGGAAGTGTAACAGTAAAAGTACTGCGTGTACAGTAGCTCAGCCTGTGCCATCAGTGCAGTTCTAGCCATATCTCGGTGAGGCCTACAATCGGAGAGAAATGGAGAAGTCTTACTAGAAATAGCCTGCTTTGTCCAAAGGAAAGCATGAGGCTGAAATCCACAGTTGAATAGGGTGTGAATGTGAGCTGCAAACACTGAGTGTTATCACAGTGCTTGATAGATAGAGTATCTGCAAGATACTGAGGACTACAAGCCTGGGATATTACTTGCCAGGTTAGTCTTGCTTGCTGCCTCTTTTATTTCTTATCCTGCTTCTMCTTTGTTCTGCCAGTAACAGATAATGTTTGTCTTTTTCTTTTCCCTGAAAGATGTGAATTGTGGAGAGTGCATTTGAGATAAAGGAGTAAAATTGCATACTTTCTGAAAGAAACTGTCTTGATTTGAATTTATTTTGCTGAATCATCACATGAGATCTGGCAGTTGTAATCCTGTTTTTGTCTCCATCTTTTRTTTTGCCAAGTGTTTTCCAGGTTTAAAGAAGAATTTTAACAACCAGACAGTCTCATATCCTTTTCTTCAACCTTTTGTGTATTGACTTAATCTAGCTTTAATTGTTTTGTAGAATGGRTAGTCTTTTTTAGAGTTGCTGTGCTAATTTCTACAGTTGTGCAAAGAGAACATAAAGTTACTTTCTATATCATGAGTGCCCTGTTGGGTAACAGGAAAGAAAGATGCACGTGCTATACTGAAGGTAGTCTCAGTATTGCTATACTTGAATAGTTTTTAAACTGTATAGATGTACAGAAATTGTATTAAGCCTCAAAATGGTGCACACCCCAATTTTTCATGAGTTGTATTACATGGAAGAGGTCCACTCCAGGCCAGGTCAGACTGAGCAGCCAGGGAACTGGAGCGGACCCATCAATATCRGCAACAGGGCAGAGCTGCAGATGGGTTGGCTGTGATTTTAGCTTGCACGGCCCACATCCCTGCAGCCCAGTGCTCTGAACAGGCAGTGTAACCATATTGTGCTGCTTTGGAACATATGTCCCCAGATGTGATGAGGGTTATAGATGATATGTYGATGCACTTGAGGTGCAGGTTGGTCCTCCACCAGCTGGTTGGCAATTRCAGGAAAAAGTTTCTGAAGGTTTAGCACCCTTAAATCAGACTGTAACAGCTATATAGTAGGTAACTTGTGTTGATGCTGACTGAGACTTTTCAGGCTGCATCTGTAAATATGTCATTATCTACTCCATATAGTTACTGAAATTACTGAGCTGTTATTAATCCTAGTGCAGAAAAATATGCAAAGCTTACAGACATTTTTTCATAAATTACAGTAAGTGAAACATGAATAAAATTGTGCTTTGTAGTCTTCTCTCATATGTAGAAGTACTGAGCCATATGATTTGCAGAACCATGACCAAGTTGTTAAATGTTTATGTCTGTGAATATAATTAGGATCTCTGAGCTATATGCAATATATTATCCCTTCATATGAACCAAAATCAGAAGAGCTTGCTGAGATATGCCAGAGTACAGACTGCAGCATCTTACTTGTTGACCTTCTTTGCCTTGTCATTTACTATGTTCATTTTGCCTTATTTTCTCTCTTGTAGTGTGACCTTTTCGCTGAAAGGTGTGTTATATGTAAGGCATCTCAAAACCTATCAGTCCTCATAAACARGTGACAGTACAGTCTCCTACAAGATATTCTAGTGCTTTGTCATTCCTAAATAAGYTTTCCTTTGTGTTGACACTGTTATTTGTTTTAGATGTTTTGATACTATGAAGGCACTAATTAAAAAGAAAAGAAACCAAATAAAAAATCCCCACCAAACTGCCACAAACTTGAACTCTTAATTAAACTGTGTTCTTGCCACCAAATTACCCCACCACTAGGCTAAGAATGTGGCAGGAAAGAATGGCAGGAAAATTCATTTAAAAGTGAAAGCTCATCTTTATAAATGACAATGAGCAAAACCTAACAAATGTAGGGAGAAAAAAAGTCCTTGAGTTTCTAGTAGACAYGACCCCCAAGTTGAAGCTGAAGTTGCTTAAGTTGTTTTGCTTGCTGCAGCACTSTTAATTTGGGGAGGCAACAAGGAGCACCTGATAGCAAAGGGYTGTGATTAAGGATTGCTTTGAGTGAGGTGTAGCCTGAGCTGGCTGAGGTACTGTGTTTGTTTATGTAGCAGTCCTGTACAGATTTMTCTTGTGCATTTCTGGGATAGTTGTGAGAAAGTAATAAATGCAGACTGAATTCTTGGCTTATGTTTTATCTGGCCCCTTTTCTCTCTAGAGCAGGCTGATGGCATCTTGGAGTCATTGTGGGAAAAACTTGTAAGCCCTGAGGGACTAAACACCATGTGGATAAGAGACAAGCAAAGACCAGATTTGTTATTGCAGATGTTGTAATTACTAATTAGTTACATTAGTAGTTCAGAAAAACATAGCAAGATTTTACATATTATTATTAACAGTTCTTAACTGTTATTTTCTGCYTCTTCTGTCACTTCTGGTATAGTTCCAAAAATATGGAGGTTCCAGTTCAGTATGAAGCAGGTCAGAAACAAGCAGTGATCACAAGCAGTGGTCAGTGCTTTCTTTATTCAGGCACTATCAAAAATGAACTCACAGATCTAAGGATATTGTCATATTCTATTACTGAAGGTTGAACAGAGACATAGGTCAACTCACATGTAAGCTGTTTGGTACAGGTTGTGCCAAAGTGGGCTCTTGACAAGTTAAGACCATTTTGAGAAAGGGCTGGAAATATGTTCTGCAGCTGTTAGAGGAAGAAGCAGGAGACATGATAGACATAACAGGCTAGGAAGAGACATGGACCAGCTTGTCCCGTGCTCCCTTGGCAAGAGCTAGAGGCAGATTTGAAGTGCAGATTCCATTATCTGCTTCTGTGGCTGAGAGTGTTGGAACTGTGATTATGCTTTTTTTTTGTTTTCTTTCCCAACTTTCTTTGGAYGGCTGCTGCACTGCTATAACCTTTCTGGCTGCTGGCAGAGAGGAGGAATGTCTGCTTTCTCTTGCTGTGTTGTTTACTTTTTCTTTGAGCCTTTTTTGATACTCTTTACCTGTCAGAAATGTTCTGAAGTATGTGCTCTGCAAAGGTGCAGGTTTGTGAAACCGATAAGTGCTTGGTCTCTGCTGCAGCTCAGAATTAAATTAGTAAGGTATTTCAAGTTTCTAGTTGGAAATCACTCACATAAGAAGCTGAAATGACCCTTGTACATCTTGRTAAACAAAAATGATGAGCCTTTAATTGAGATGGCTTTTTAATTTAAAGGGATTAAATTATTTTCCAAAGCATGTTTGTTTAAATCCTTGCATTTAACTTTTAMATACCTCATCTGAAGAATTTTTTACATTGTGCATGTACCTAATTATTTCTGCATTAACCTCTTGGTATGAGTGTAGTTGTTCAGAATAAGTGAAGAACCTTAATTTGTTAAAAAGGGAGATGCAGAATTGTATTCACTTGTCTTCTATAGTGGAAAAAGTTAGGTCTAATTAACCTTTTACTTTCTTTTCCAAGGTRTTCTGTGTCTGTGTTTTGGTCTTATAATAGTACTTTATTCTTCTGTACCTAAAAAATATCAGGACCTATACAGTGATTTACTTGGATGTGCATGTAGTTATAAAGTAGGGGGGGTTTTCTGCCTTTTAAGTTTTATTACTGTCCCAGTCCCTTCTGTTGAAATTATAGGTGAAGAAGTTGTGTGGGTTGAGAGGCTTTGTGYAGTAATCAGCAAAACTGATACCTCATCCAGATGCATACAGATATAATCCAACTAATTTTTCTRAATTTGTCCAGTATTTCAATACTGGTAGATTAATGACTTTAAGTACTTTTTTTTGTTGTTTTGAAGTAATAAGGGCTTGAAAAAAATTACTAGCTCCTAGACAAGGARTATGATTTCCTGGCTAACAGTAGTTGTGGAAAGTGAAGAGTGAATGTTCCCAGAAAGAATTTCATGGCAGCCCCAGACTCCTTGCTGTTCTGTTTTTTTCACTGTGAGAATGTTGGAAATGCATCAAAATACAGTTCTGTCTGACTTTGGCTCTTGGTTACTGTAGGTATGCAACAGTTTAATTTTAGTGCTTCCTGTGAGGCATTGTGCTCTTCTGGGAATTTTGAATGCATTTTATACCCTYGCTAAAATGAAAGGGAGCTGCATTTTAGGAAAATACAGTATATCTGTCAATATGTGTAGATTGCCTGACTTCTTTGCTAAGATCTTGTTTAACAAGGCATTCATTTGGTGTTTCCATTCTTTCAGTGGAGATAAGCWGAGTTTTGCTTCTAACTTCTCTGTGTTTTCACAAAATTAGTAAAAGCCTATTCATTTTCAATACTTCTGCTTTTTTCACTTCCGCTCACTGCATCTTCTACTTCTCTCTGAAATCCCCCTCATCTGATACTTCACTGATAGGCTTTAAGAAACTGTGTGATCAACTAGTCATTTTTTTTGGTAAGAAAACAGACTGAACATTTTACCCTAGAATCCCCGTCATGCAGAAGACAAAAATGCTCAGCTGTCTTTGAATGTAACTGTTGCCTGTGATTGAATAATCCTGCCCTGCTAGTTAATATGAATGAGAGCTTGTGAACCTTTTTATTCTGCTTGGCTTCTCATTTAACTCAATAACTTTATCTTTCAGTACCAAGATAAAGAGGAAGTTGTTCTATGGATGAATACTGTAGGACCCTACCACAATCGCCAAGAAACATACAAATACTTCTCTCTCCCATTCTGTGTGGGATCAAAAAAAAGCATCGGCCATTACCATGAAACCCTAGGGGAAGCACTTCAAGGAGTTGAATTGGAATTTAGTGGTCTTGACATCAAATTCAAAGGTAAGTGATTCAAAGTACATTTAATCACTAAAAAAAATACATGAATCCTTCAAACTTGATCTTTTAATGAGAAGAACTGGAATTTTATTGCTGCTGGCAACTGAGTGCATTTTGTGTTGTTGTGTGGTACACCCTGCAAGGTTGTGTACTGCCACTGGCTTTTGAGTTTACAGTTAAGTTTCCATCTGTGTGCCCTTGAAGGAATRTGCTTGCAGCAGATACGTGCTTCTGAAGTAACTGATATAATTTTGCAAAGTAAAACTAAGCTTTCTGGATATGAAAGTTTACATATTTACTGGAATTCATATTCTGCAATTATCAGTTCTGAAGATGTAATTTTTTCCTGTAATTTTGAATACTTGCAAGCTCACTGCAGTTGCAAAGGATTAGCAAGGGCTCATCATCTCAAAGTTCTTCCTCAACACAAAGTTGATGATCATATCCTTCTGGTTACAGTCTAGTTTAAAATAACTTTTACAAATGCCTTTACAGTATTGTTTCTAACTCATCATATGCCAGTCAGGATGGAGTAGAATGAAGATGGTCTGRTTTTTTTTCCTGTTGTTTCCTGTCATCATCATTTTGCCATGCTGTTCCAGAGAAGACATTTAACTTTGATTGCGAATACATTTCTTTGTATTAAGGCCCGAGTCTTCTATTTCATAATTCCTCTGTGTGTGTCCTTTCAGATACTTGTAGCTAGTACTTCCAGAGCTTCAAATAATGACAGATAGAATTTTAACGTTTATGTATTTAATTCGTGTTTCTGTGTCTTTTTCCTCAAAACACTGCACGTTGTTGCATCATAAGTGCTTAACTGGATGGAGAACTTAAGCATAGTATCTCTTGTCTAAGCATTTACAATCAGATGGGATTTAATTTCTCTAAGCTGTAAAAGTTTTTATCCAAAACTGGACATGCGCAAAATAAGAGACCTAATAATGTTTCTGCTAGCAGTAGGATAAGTGAAATAAAAGACTTTTAGAAAGTTTGCCGATGCCTTAAATTCTCCATAATTCTTTGATTTGCATAGAGGATAGCATTGCCTCATTAAAGAAGCTTGGAGTTCCTTTTTAAGAAAGAAGCAGTACCTGCACAAACACTGGAAAACAGTCCTTCTACTGGTCTGTAATACCTGTAGTGTGCTGAAGATTTTACTCAATGTGGGAGAAATCGTTTTCTTGTCAAACCTCATAGAAAGTGCTCAGAAACACGAAATGGAAAGAACAGTGAACGCAASTGGCAGCAATTCAGCCCAATGGTGAAGATTAATCAAAACTTCTGTTATCAGAGTGTGATAAATATTTGTTTGTACAACCAGTTAGATGTGTAGTTTTTACTTCCTTTAAGTACCCCAGCTTTACAAGAGATTCTTKTATTCCTCTGACAAATATATTCTCTAGGTGGAGCACCGAATTGAAAAGACTAGAAGGTCTGTGAGTTGGTGTTTGCTGCTGTGATATAGCCAATGCATAAATTTAAAATAATTTAATTATCATTATTAACACCTTGGAGCTTAGTATAGATTGGTAATCTGTAATGGATCTGCCGTGAATTTAACTCCCAGCCAAAGTAGCTGCAGGTCAGATGTTTTCTGTAAAGCAGATGGTACTTGGTAACTGGTTGATTGTAAGTATGTGTACATGATCTCTGAAGTTGTACATGTACATTCGTAGTGTTTCCCCTTGCAGTCTGTGTCTCCTGGATAAAAGATGAAGACAAGAATCTCTTTGCTGTTAACTGTCATCCAACAACTTCTGCATCAGGAGCTGTTTTAGTATTTCTTGCAGTGGTCCATGAAGTGAAATCTGAATGGGAGTCAACTCTATTTTACTATCCTTAATCTGCTGTTAAAAGTATTAAAATACTCTGTTTTCCAAATTTCAGAGTAACAAGTATAAATTAATTGTAACCGTTCTTATTAGTATTCAATATGAAATTATGTAAAATTTGTGTAATCTAAATCCCCTTGATATACCGTTTTTTAAAATAAAGAAATAGAGCAGAAGATTGCAATGTGAAATTCATTTTTTAGAGGATTAAAAGCTGTCAAAAACCCAGTACAATTTGGGTCCAATTTATTTTTGTTGTGAAATGTAGATTTCATATACWTGTCCTTAAAGTTTAGCATTTGTCTAAGAATTAATTTCCAGTTTGGTTGTTGAAATGTGATGGTAGCTCATATTTTGTGTGACATTTTAATGGTAGACCTTGTTCTTTGCTGAAGTGGTGATCGCTTTTTTTTTTCTTTTTTTTTTTAGTAATTGTAACTAGATTATATCAGTGAAATAGAAATAATTTTTCTGTTAATGGATAAATTTTATCTCAGTGTGATTGATATATGTTTCACCTGTGCACCAGTGGTCCAGAAGTTGCTGCAGTTAAATTGAAACAGGGTGTTTCTGTGGGTGGTTTGGTTTTTTGGTTGGTTTTTGTTTTCCTTTTTCTTTTTTTAACAGCTAGAGACTTGCTTCGGTACCAGTAGATTAGTATGTTCTTAAGTAAAAGATACAGTTTCAAGGAGTGTTGAGTATCRAAAATCTGCAGCTAAAATAATTAAGTAATAAACCAGAACAGATTTTCTTCATGAATATGTGAACCTTATCTAAGTTCTGAGTTAAAAGGCATCTGTGCTTTATGTGTGTTTGGCATTATGGCAAGGTTAACAGTTGCAGGCATTCCTTTTATAAATTGAGTAGTGTATGAGTTTACAAAATTAAATTAGATTTGAACTTTATACTTTTATTTTTTTATCCTCTCAAGTGAGTAAAGGGGAAATAGATTTGTTCTAATAAATTAGCCTCTGCAATAAAAAGCAATTCCCTTCTCTGCACTGTTTGACTGGACAGCATAGCAAGTAAGTGTGAAGCTACATGTTGTTCATCRTATTCAAAGAATTATTTAGGCTGCAGCTGTTATTAACTTAAATATTAAACYGAGTAAGTAAAACTGGCAGTTGAATCTGTAGGCATTGCCTGTATTTTTTTACCTAGAACAAAAAAGTTACGATTCTGCAAAAATGTGCRCTTCTGAGAGTGAAGGTTTCCACGAATTCTTATAGTGATGACTGGGGGGCGTAAATCTACAGTGTATTTGAGACTCCATGAAGCAATGTTTCTTGTATGGAAATGTGGCATATGAAAGGATACTGCAATCATACARGATAGCAGGATTTTCCTTCTGTTACATTATGAACAATGTTTTTCTTATACCACAGGTCTCAAATCTGTATCAATATCTGTGTGAAGAAAGTAATGAGTTATACACTTATATTGTATTATAACTTCAAAGTTTTCAGTTGGCTTAATTATCTYGTCAAGCTAAATCTAGGATGATAATGCTTTTTAATTAATATGTCAAGTTCTTTACTCAAGTTTTTGAGTGGCATCCTCTGTTACACCTGAGACCTAGTAAGTTATTAAATGTATTGAACATTAGTATCATAGTGACTTCARTTAGAAAATTTATTTTTCATATTACCTTACAATGCCATTAGAGAAGATGAATTTAAAGAAGAAAAGGATGTTTTAAGAAAATTGAATTTTGCACTTCTTCAGAAATGTTACTAAATGGCCCTATTTCTAATGGCTAGTTCTTTTCCCAAACTTCCTTCTGCAACACCACTAGAATATATGGCAGCTGTTCAGGATGACATTCAGTGTTGTCAGGTATAATGAGGTTTTATGTGCTTTGTATGTTTGAATAAACATTGCTCTGACTGCTCATAGGATTTGAAATCTGACTACACACTTGTTTTTGTGATGTGTCATGCTTTCATGCTTTTACAAAATTTCCTGAATGTGCTACTGACGTTACTGAAGCTTTATTACATAGCAGATATTACCTCTGACATCCCTGATGCAGATACAACACATAATCTGCCTTTAACTTCATACTCCTTGGGTACACAACCAGCCATAACTTGGACAAGAATTCTCTAACATGCGCAAAACCTTAGTTCTGGTAAAGTTGTAAGGAAGTAGACATCAGGTTCCCCAAACACCAAATGCTGTTCTAAGCTTCTTTCATTTAATCATTTAACACAGTGGATTTAWGCTTGACCACCTAATCCTGTCCTGTAACTAAAGAACAGATTCATCTGGTAGTGGCTAGAGAAAGGAGCACTTGTCTTCATTCACTTGTTAGGGGGAGGTGAGGGGAACTCTACTGTGCAGTATGGCTGAGGGTGACATCATACTCCGTATGTGATGTCACACTTGTGTTTTGCAAGAATTGAATGAGATTGTTTCTAATGATTCTGCTGAGGCTTTGTGTATGTGCCCTGGAGCAACTTGTAATGTARTTAATCCAGATTTGATTGTATCTCTGTGATGTCTTCTGGTATTCTGAATGCTGGGAGTAAGATCTGTAAGAACAGGTGRAGACAGGTTTTCTGGTGGCACACTGATATTTGCAGCCTGGTGTCAATGTAGTCATTTCACTTCAAAATATATTTCAGAGTTTGGGTTTTTTTAACAGGAGCAAGCCCTACTGTTTATATCCTAAAGCATTATATGCTGTATGGCTCATTTCAGTTACAAAACAAACAAACAAAGAAGTGGCAAATTCCAGCAATCTGAAAGCCCATGGAGTAATTTGGAGTAGGTTACAGTCTACTACCTAATTTGTCTTGGTTATTAAATGCAAACAAAAGCTTCTGTATTCAGACTATAAAATGGGAAAGATCTCTAAAAAGAGCACTTGTAATTCATGTGATTTTTATTTTATTGGTAGCTCTTGTTCCTCTCCCTGTGGTGTCCTTTGGCTGTGCTGGTACCACTGTGAACCAGAGTCACCTAAAGCCAGCCTGGCCCCTATAACACTTCTCCAAAACAGACATCTTGCTTTGGTGCTGTGAAATGCTTTATTTAATAGCCTCTATCAATTTTTCTTTTACCTGTATTTTAATTCATGGCATATTTTCATTTGACTTGTGTGTTGAACAATCCTTTTGAGTAAAAAATGTATTAGAAAGATTAGAAAATCCTTTATTTCAATATAGTATGACAGTGAAGTGTCAAATATTTTGAAAAGAATCCCTACTTAGCAACAAATCCAGAAAATAATGATTCTGGGGTTTTTGGGTTGGCTTTTTTTTTTCCTTTTAATTAATGTCAAGACAACTTAAAAATCTGTTAAAATGAAAAAATGCCAAGCACAGAGGCATTTTTTGGGTTGGGAGAAATATAGTCCRAAAAGTATAGGATCTAGCTCAGTAGAAGCATAAGTGAAAATTGGAATTTTTAAGTCTTTTTCAGCTTAGTTGGTGCYAACTTTAGTGGGTTCCCACTCTTGGATGTACCAGTACGGGGCCAGAAAATGTTGTCCATGCTCTGAAAGTCTCGTACCTTTGTTGACTTGAATGCTTTTGCAATAAAACAGGCTGATTATACTAAAATCGAGGGATAATGTTGTCAACAGTTTTAGGTATTTGTTAATAGTTTCAGACCTCTTGTTCAAGAGGTCTCATGATCTGTTCAGGTAAATTTGCCATCAGCTTTTGTACCTTAATTTAGTCGGGTGAAGTAGCAAAAAAAWACTTTCCTTATCCAGTATGTGGGAAGCTTCTGCAGGGGAGAAGTGTAGATTTCTGAGAACAATTGTGTATTTGTTTTGAATGGTTCCTTTTTAAGTATTCTGTTTTGTTACCTACTTGAGGATAGCCAAGAGGGCWTGGAGATTTGCAATGTCTCTTCCTCCATTTGCTTGGCTTGCTTTGAGCCAGCTCATTAATAAATCTTTAACTGTGCTTAAATTKTTTGCAGATGATGTAATGCAGACTACTTACTGTGAAGTTGACTTGGACAAGGGAAGAAGAGATGCGTTTGTGTATGCTATCAAAAATCACTATTGGTACCAGATGTATATTGATGACTTGCCAATATGGGGTGAGTGATATTATGCATTAATAACTGGATTACACCTACTCAAGTCCTGTGCTAATGGGTTTCATGGAGTCAAGTAACGACTAAACTTCATTAAAATAATTGCACAAGAGTATAAAACTTAYATGCCAATCAAATTCACAAGAATAYGAAACAAAGTAATAGAGGACACAGTCTTATGCTGCACCAGGGCARTGCCAGGTTTAACATTGGGAGGAATTTCTTCACAGAAAGGGTGATTAGGCACTGGAATGGGCTGCCCAGGGAGAGGTGGTGSAGTCACCATCCTTGGAGGTGTTTAAGGAAAGAGTGAATATGACACTCAGTGCCATGGTCTAGGTGACAAGGTGGTATTAGGTCATAGGTTGGACTCAGTGATCTCAGAGGTCTTTTCCAACCTAGTGAATTCTGCATGAAATAAATTGAAGGATTATTGCATTGAMAGAACAGGATGGCTATACTAGTGAATTACAAAAACAGTGGAAAGCTGTTTCTCAATCACTGATTTAATAACAGTAAGTTCTTAAATTTGTTCAAGTGTTCAAGTGAGTGCTAATTAGATAGGTTGCACATAAGGTCCATGTTATTGTGATCACGAATAACAAGTTCCATAAAATTATTTCAGAATTTAAACTTTRTTTTGCTTCTTTATTACTAATGCAAAATCTGTTCAGTTGACTTATGGTAATTTATTGTCTGTTACCAGTGTTGCTTGTGTAGTGTGTGTTTATATGGAGTTTTGTTTYACTTGTTCCTTTACAGTTCTCAAAATTTCTCTTGCTGAGTATTATTAATCTGGGTTTATAAGTGCTTATGTCTTGAATAAAAATGTGTGTATCTTTATTGCCATTATCTCCTAAGGGCCCTGTGTTTTGTTGCTCCCTCATAACCTGTGATCATACATCTAGCAAAGAGTGCTCTGAGATTGCACTATGCACTGATAGTCAACCAAGCTCCCCAAGGCCTGATCTTCCTGTTGTAGATATAAACTGTATGTGATCTTTGATCTTGACATCAAAGGTGACACTTGCAGCGTGTGACTGGTTGACTCTTAGACTTTTTCCCCCAGCACAGTGCAGTCTCTGGAATTCTTCTGTAGTAGATGAGACATTTTGCGCTAACTTACTGAAAATGAARAGCTTAATCATAGAACGATTTGGATGGTTTGAGTTGGAAGGGAACATAAAGATGTCTCGTTCCAACCCCACTGCCCTGAGCAGGGAYRCCTGCCACTAGATCCACTTACACAGAGCTCCCATCCACCTGGCCTTGAACACTTTCAGGGATGGGACATCCACAACTTCTCTGGGCAACCTGTTCTAGTGTCTCAACATCCTCACAGTAACAAATKTCTTCCTAATATAAAACCATATTTTTGRCAAGCATTGGAAACTTGTGTGCAAATGAGAGCAAAAAGCATGTGTTGGGAAGTCAACTAATGAGAATTACAGAGCAAAAGTAAAATTTTTAAGAGGAAGAAAAAGAAATTAATAGAAATTAGAGAGGTCTTGCTAAGTTCTGTTAAGGAAAATGATTCTGTATTTAGCTAGTTGTTGATCTGGTAAGAACTGCAAATAAAAGTAGAGGCACTGTTGTTGGGTCTTCTGCAATATTTGTAGCTGCATGCATTTTCTTTTAATGCCATTGCAAAATGCTTCATGGAGAGACCTGTGRATTGAAATCTGAGTCCAGGTGTTAGAAGTAAAACAAAGCACATAAGGTCTTCTGTGTTCTCTTTATATATGTTGCTTTTTTAGCTGGCAAAACTTTCATAATGCATATTTTTAAAATATGAATGCAAAATATCTGAAAAGAACTCCTGTAATAGGTGCTTACACTTGTTTCCTATGCAGGGATCGTTGGAGAGGCAGATGAAAATGGAGAAGATTATTACCTTTGGACTTACAAAAAACTTGAAATTGGTTTTAATGGAAATAGAATTGTAGATGTCAATCTGACCAGTGAAGGAAAGGTGAAATTGGTACCAAACACAAAAATCCAGATGTCATATTCAGTAAGTAATTTGGTGATGTGCCTGTAATAAA
Source organism: Malurus melanocephalus (assembly GCF_030028575.1). Classification (NCBI taxonomy): domain Eukaryota; kingdom Metazoa; phylum Chordata; class Aves; order Passeriformes; family Maluridae; genus Malurus; species Malurus melanocephalus. Next base: position 125,715 of record NW_026623472.1, on the reverse strand, counting down.
AAATTCTATGTGGCGAATAGCTCAAAAATAGGTACTTATGTACTACAATATGCGCTGATAAAGTTGGGCTATATTAGAGGAAGATGCATCTTCACACCTTCAAATATTTTGTTCCAGTGCTGAWAAACCTTGATAGATTTATTTATGACAAATGTAAGATTATGATTTTTGAAGCACACCAAACAAACTAGCTTCTGTAATGTGCAGAAAAGTGTTCTGCTGGGAAAGAAAGATACCCTGGTAGGATAGGGATTAGAAATATGGAGAACCCTCGAGTAGGTGCACATTGTGTTCATGTTTGGACTTCTGGCATTTGCATCRTAGAACCATTGGACTGGATTCTGAGCAAGGATAGGAATCCACTCCAAGCCTGTATGCTTTGCAAGCAGTTAATATCAAAATGTACTTCGTTTCACATTTCCAGTAGAGACTTCTAACTTACATAACATGATTAATAAGGTTTTAAGTTTCTTTTAGGATGTTGTTTCAGAGGATATTCTTGCCACAGTTGTATTTGTCTTGTGCTGAATAAGTTGTACAGTTTGAAGTGTAGCTAATAAGTTGTATAGTTAGAAGTGTAGATTTTGTGTGTGCTCTTTAGAATTACATTTAATCAAATCTCCCTATTTATACTGCAAAATTCATAGCAGAATTGCAAAATTTGCTGTTTCAAATTCTGCCAGCATTGTGAAGTCCATTTGCTCGGAATTTTAAGTTGGACAGCACTGAGTAGCAGCCAGTAATGAAAATKATATTAGATAATCCCTTAAAATACTTTTTAGTGTACAAAGCTGAGGACTTTTCTATCCAATTCTATTGGCACCACTGGGCAATTGCTGGGCTGGCCTGTATGTGGTATTTAATTCACAGATTGTCTCTGGTGGATTTGTACTAAGCTGTGTTTCATAGTGGCAGATGCTCTATAATGAGAAAGGTATCTGCTTAAAACAATTGGAAAGCTATTAATGTTTTGAGCTGCTAATCTTGAACAAGGTTGTAATTTGAACTGAGGAACATTAATATCAAACCTCAAAGTAAGTAGTACTGGAGTCTTGAGGTTTTTACTATGTCTCAGGATTGTGGTGAGTGATTGGGGTATTCAGTSTACATTTATATGCTTTTTCACTCAGTAAGAGAACAGCTTTTGGAAAGGATAGTTTCTTCTTTCTTGTACCTAGATATATACAAGAGAGCTGCATTTATTTCAGTATCGCTAAAAATCCTGATCTTTTTAGATTTTGGCATGCTTTTGAAAAAGATTTTTGGTTAGGCTTGCATTTARTTTCTAAAATAGTTTTAATTTTTAAATGCAGTCTTGCAAAAATTCTCAAAAATACTTTGTGCTACCATATTAACACCACATAGTTCATTAATACAGTTACATTTTCCAAATCCAAAGCAGTCCCCTGGATAGCTGGTGGAGAACTGAGAGCAAGAATATGCTCTTACCCCATGACAGTATGTTCATAAACACATACTTTTCCAGCTGGTTGCAGAGTTACTTATTGGCAATTTAAGTGTCTAGGTTCTTATATATATATATACACATACACATATATATACACATATATATACACATATATATACACATATATATACACATATATATACACATATATATACATATATATATATAAGGTTTGTTGTATTTGACAACTGCAAGTTTTTATGTTGGTTAGCCTCAGAGAGACAGGGAGAAGTGAGGCAGTGGAAGACTGATTCTTCCTTGCTCTTAAACAGAGGCATGGACAAGATTAGACCCAGGAGGCGAGGTGGCTAATACTCATTCTATGCCTGACCTGTAGAGGCCAGTCTTTAAGAACATAATTCCATTATTTTTGCCAAAACATATTCATATTGAAGAAAACATCAAAAGTGGATGATTTTTAATATGTGTTCTGGATTTCTGCATGTATAGCTAAACGTACTGTAAAGAGCTTTTCTAAGATAAACTTTTCTCTCTTTAGGTGAAATGGAAGAAATCAGATGTGAAGTTTGAAGACCGATTTGACAAGTATCTTGACCCATCTTTTTTTCAGCACAGAGTATGTATTCTTCTAAGACAAARTATCCCTTTAAAATGATTGCTTTAGTTTAGATGTTACACAGTTTTTTCATCACATCTCTGAATTTTTGGATGTTCCAGGTGTTCTGGGATGATAAAACAGGGAGTTCTAGGACTGTTTTTTAAGTGATAGTGTTGCTCCTAAAACAGGATGGCTCCAGTTTTTTGGCAGGCTTACTAAATATGCAGACATGGTTCAAGCTTGCAAAAAATACAGGGCAGTTCAAGAAAACACATTCAGATGATCAGAAGTAATGAAGCCTCAGGGMCAGAACTGTGCAATGGTGTAAGCTGAATAAGTGTAGTTGGCCATGGGAATACTTCTTTCTGAAGTGAATGCAAAGCAAAAAGCATTAGCCTAAACCAGTTGATCTTATCAGTTRTGTTTAAATCTGTGGTTGTAATCTCCTTAAGGGTTGTGTGCTGAGCTGTGCTACTTTCTGAAAGTAGAKATTTTGCATTCTGTTTGGAGCTCASTGAAAACCAGAAGGATATGCTTTTGACARGAAAAATAATACTGCTGCACATTCTGATCCTGTGCAAAGCAATAGTTTCTTTGGCTTTTTGACTGTGGGTGCCTCTTTTGCTACTTAAACGTCTTCTCTCAGAAGGCAGCAGTACAATGTGTTGCCTTTTGTTTACCAGCAGAGCATGCCAGTTGTTCAGACTTTGCTGCTGCTTAAGTAAGTTGTGATAACTTTGTCATGAGCAAGGCTGGCTCTTTAAAAAGTTTTATGTATGGTATTGCACAGGCCAGTTTTAGTGTCACTTTCTGAAAATATAGTGTTAGTGGTGACAAGCTTCCTTKTAGGCAACAATTTATCCTTCTTGGAACAATCTGAAACACATTTACAGTTCTAAACCTTATGGATATGTTTTCTTTTTGTAGATTCACTGGTTTTCGATTTTCAATTCTTTTATGATGGTGATCTTTCTAGTTGGCCTAGTGTCTATGATATTAATGAGAACTTTGCGAAAAGATTATGCAAGATACAGCAAGGAGGAAGAAATGGATGATATGGTAAGATCTTCATTCCCACGTTARAAGCTCTTTTTTTAAGGCTTATTGTTTTCTTGTCATACATTCATTGTGTTAGCAGCTCTGAATGGCTTTCTTTAATTAGACAGAAAATTGCCTTCTGTGTGTCTTGAAAGTGTTACTGGTTTTCTTTATAACATGCCTCTAGATTGCAACCCAAAAAACGCTCTGTAGTCACTGTGTTAATGTTCATATCCAACCTTAGGATAAACTAAGTCAGTTCTGAATTTGTAATAGAGGCTTGGTGTACTCCTAAGCACCTCAGAGGATTTAGGGAGAGGGAGAGATTCTGATCGATTTTATTGTGTGATACATTCATGTAGTAATTTGTTGTTGCCTTCCATAAGCATCTGAAAAGTTAACTTTTCTCTCAGATCTAATGCATTCAGAAGAGAWGACACAGTTGCATTTGAAGTTGCTTTATTAAATCAGACCTTTCATTTGTATCTAGCTTGTGTGTTTGTCTTTAATTGTCATGACTAGACTTAAAATTTGTTGTTGTTGTTGTTCCCAGGACAGAGATCTAGGTGATGAGTATGGGTGGAAGCAGGTCCATGGAGATGTGTTTAGACCATCCAGTCATCCTCTAATATTTTCATCGCTTATTGGTTCTGGCTGTCAAATTTTTGCTGTGTCTCTTATAGTCATTGTTGTTGCAATGATAGAAGATTTATACACAGAGTAAGTATAATTGTGTCATGTCTTCCATATATAAATGTTTAAGTAAACAAAATACTTACAAAAATTAACGTTTTAACTGGCCTGAAAAAAGTATTTGCAAGTCTTTAATCGTACTCTGTAGATCAGATGTAGTATTAAGAAGTGCACTTTTAATTTGTAATGAAGCTTTGTCCTGCTGTTATCACTGTTATCTCGTGAGTCAGTCTCCTCTGACTTTCCCTTTTAGTGCTTGCTTTTTGAATGATTTATTAGTAAACTAGTTTTTTGTTCTTCAGAATCACAAGTAGATAATATGGGAAATATATGTTAAAAGGTCCATATTTTACTCCTGGTTTAATCCAGAGTGACAGGGTGTTACTGTATTTCTGGCCCTGTTTCCCCACCGTGTCTGTAAGGACTSAAGCAGGAGTGTGCTCTGTTGTGAATTGTTCTGTTTTCTGCTGATAAGTCAGTATTAAGTCAGTCTTACAAGTCTGCTTAGGAATGAAGATGTAATTCCTTAAGTTCTTTTGAACACATAGTGCTCAGCCTGTGTTGATGAAAAATTCCCAGCAGCAGGTRGGCTGTGGTCCTGACTGGAGAGAATTAATTTAAAGCAAAGAAATGATACTCAAGTTTAAATGTAACACACGCTTGTAGTTCACCTGTTTTCTTCCTTTACCTCTTAATCTGATTGAGGTTTTCGGGTTACTTGCTGGATTTCATCTGTCTCTGTAGTGATGATATTGGAGAAAATTATTGGCTTGTGTTTTGTTTTGTTTTTTTTTTTGCTTTTTTACAAGTGCGTTGTTTTAAGCAATGACTAAACCTTCACCTGTGAATATTACCTGTAACTTAATTKTAACAAGTTGTAGTACTTCTGATGTGCCACTAGAGAGAACTGTTGCTTTTGAATTTAGCGGCCTTTTAATGGTGTGTTTAAAAAGCCACTCTGTAGTAGCAGACTCTGGACATATTTTCATTTTTCATAGGTGTTATTCCCTTCCTAGTGCCCCATGGTTATATTTCTAGATAGGCATACATATGCACTTTTAATTGTGCAGCATGTCAGCCCTTCAGAGGACAAAATGAAAGCATTTCAGAATGTATGTGCCCTGTAGGGAAGCTGTAAGTTAGTAATGACAATTACAGAACGTGTCAGAACAGTATTTTTTTAAAAGGTRTGTGTGCTTAGTCTTTTATTGCAATAGGCCTTTCTATCACTTTCAAAGGGAATTTAATTCTGGGTGTGTAGTGGATCAATTGGCCAAATCTGGTGCAGACAATTCTTATGTTTAAGACATTTCTAAAAAGTCTGGTGTTTTTACTAGCAGCCTAGATTTATACAGTGGCAGTGCCATTTCAGGCTGTGCCTGCTCCTGGGGGATTTTCATGTGTTTCTAAATTGTCTTAAGTTACAAGAAGTTTTTAAGAAACAAATGTTAGYCAAACAGTTCTTTAGTGTGTGTGAGCAGCGGGTAAATTTGCTTTGGTCATACAGTCAGGAAAGCCYGAGTGCTAAAGATTGCTTCTTTGAGTGCATCAGGCATCCAGGAATGGTTATTCAAAAACTGAAATTGCAGTAACTAGAATCTCTCAGAGCAACTAATTTGAAGAAAGTATAGTAAGCTGGCTGAAAACCTACTGCTATTTGCTGCTCGGGAATAGCAGAGGGATGTGGGGGAACAACTCTATTAATGAATAACATTTATATCTTCCTATTCTTAGACATAATTTTTAAAAATGTATCTGGAAATGGCTTCTTTGATTTAAAATTATTAATTTTGCCTGTTAATTTTCAGAAAAATTATGCCAAAATTAGTAGCCCAACATTTAATGGGATGACATTTAAAAATTACTAAGCTCTTCTGATTACACTACTTGATGCTGATTTGTGACTTCATTATAGTATTTATAGTTTCTGAATCTAATTTTCTGCAAGATGAACACTTTCGATTTTAAAAGTTAATTTCTGAGGGATGGCATTATTCACAATCTTAGTGTATTTTTGTTAATACTGGCCTTTTGACATCRTATCTGCAGCTGAATCTTACACTTAATGTACTATGTAAATAGTTATTTATGCACAAAGTACATACATCCAAATGTCAKAATGTATTTATCAGAGGTGAGATTCTTTAGTGAAAATAAATGCATGTTAGAAAAGAATGTGGTRTGTCAAAAATCTTTTTGCCGCATTGAATTAGACTTGGCCAAAAGTTTTGTATACAAACAGTTCTCATTCCTATGCAGATTTTAAGCACTTTTAAACACTTTTAAACTTATGCACAGTTTAAGCACTTTTAAAYTTTTGTAATTTTTGTAAAATATTAAATAACTGCTTCTGCTGAAAATGCAGTAACTTTTTTGCTCTTRTCATGTTTGGTTTTGTATTTAATTTACCAAAAACATCCCTTTTTGTAGGAGAGGATCAATGCTTAGTACAGCTATATTTGTTTATGCTGCAACATCGCCGGTGAATGGATATTTTGGAGGAAGCCTTTATGCTAGACAAGGAGGTAAATTGTTTCCATGTTTCAGCATTTTCATTGCATTGTTAAATGGAGAAGTTACTGTTTTCTGATTTGCACCGATATAGAAATGTCCTCATGGAGTTAGGTCATTCAGATGGAGTCCATTGAATTCTTAATGAACAGAGAATATTTTGAGCATATTTAACTTCCATATTATCTATTCAGTCAGTATTGGCTACACTTTCTAAAAAAGTAACAAGCTCTTAATTTAAAAGAGCTAAAGAACTGTTAACAGTTTTAACTTCTGAATTGCATGTTGTATACAGTTTTTTTGGCTCATGACATCCAGAGTATAATAGCCTCTCCCTTTTGTGTAATATGTTAAACAGCTCGTGTCATCTCCAGATGACTCCTACATGGCCCTCTTCTGTGCATACTAGGGGGGTTATGATAAGATAACACAAAAAGGATCAGTATATTTACTAGACCATTAAAGAAGCTTGTTCTACTTTCTAGCACATGCTCTACTTTATACTTAGCAAATCAAAATGAGCATTAGTAGAGAGCAGAAGCCAAATAAAATTGACAGAAGATTTGAACAGGCTGTCTTCAAATGCTTCCCACTATGCCTCTGAGTTATGACCAATTAGATTCTTGCAGTCCACTAGCTTCATCCATTCCCTATCCTGCAGTAAAAAAATAATCAATGTCTATTATCTTCTGGAGTGCTTAGAAAAAATAATCCCAGTAAATTCACAGAAGAAAATTTGCATCTTTTTAGCAGGATACACCTGATAGTGTTCAGTTTCAACTGCATTTTGAGTTTGGAGGTTAGAAGTGTCTTTTCATGTGGCTTGTTTATAAACCTAGCAATTTGTACAAAAACAGATGCAGGTAGAGAATGGTTGTAGTGCTGAAAGGTACCATGYTCTGTATTTGAGCCAGATTGGCTTTTTTTTTTAAACAGATCAGATGTATCAAACTGGGAAATGCTGTTTATGTTGGCTCATGGTGAAAATACATATGATGGTCTTGAAAAAAACCCACCTTTTTAAACTGTTTTTATTTACTATATGTTAATGTCATGGTGTRTAGATACAGACAGCATTTAAGAGCACAGAAATGGGTATACAGATAGGGAAAATTGTTAAGGTATTGCAAAAGAGGGTTTCTTTGAGCTCCTCAGGGAGCTCTAAACTCAGTAATAACTGTTAATGAGTGTTACTGTTCCCTTGATGCTTGGAGTTTAGAAATCTCTTTCTTTCTRTCTTTTCTGCTGTTGAAGATGTCAAGAGTCCAGTTTTCTGTATATTAAAYGCTGTGTCATTTTGCTTTATACCAGGGATAGCCAGTTCCTTAATGCATGGTGAATGTGTGTAATGAGCTTGGGTGGATCAAGCCAACCCAGAGCAGGTGCTGCCTGGAAGCAGCTC
>NW_026623472.1:90673-117764 GCF_030028575.1 Malurus melanocephalus | reverse complement strand
TCCTGGGAGCAGTGCTGAGCTCTCCTGGGAGCAGTGCTGAGCTCTCCTGGGAGCAGTGCTGAGCTCTCCTGTGCTCTCAGAGTGGGGGCAGGCTCTGCTCTCTCTGTCACCTCTCATCTGCAGCTACATACACCCTGATATTTCACAGCCTGGGTGCTTTGGCCAGCTTAGACAGCATATCCTGTTCTTCAGCTGAATGTTCCCATGCTGTACCCCTTCTCTTGTCTTTTCACCTGGCCTACTAAATTGATTAATGTGCTGCATCTTTTGAGTTACCATGAGTCGGGTGGAACTCAGGAGTATAGGATCAGTATATTTACTAGACCATTAAAGAAGCTTGTTCTACTGGAGTYGGGTGTTAGTTTGCTCTGAGCTCTTGTATTGGTGTAGTGTGTTATTACTTATTTGTTTGGCTTTTTTGTGGGAGAAGTAGTCAAACATCTAAATTCTGGAGTGCTTGCTAATAATTCTTTTTTAAAATATGCTGTATCTCACCAGTCCCATTGGAATGTCCCTTCTTACAGGAAGGCGATGGATAAAGCAGATGTTCATCGGAGCCTTCCTTATTCCAGCAATGGTGTGTGGGACTGCCTTCTTCATCAACTTCATTGCCATCTATTACCATGCTTCAAGAGCTATACCCTTTGGAACCATGGTGAGCTTTTTATTGGAGAATTTAACTCCACAGAAAAACGACCTGTTTAAAAAAATCTAAATATAATTTGAGTCATAGCTTTAGCTTCCTAGTTAGAAATTTATTATGGGAGGGGTTTAAGGTTTTTCAAGTAGAACTCATTTTAGTCACAATAACAACTACTGGATGCTGAAAACACTTTTCTCTCTGCTTAAAGTGAGACTTCTGCTTTTCATTCACACTTAGTGTTTCAACAGCATGGAAAGTTAACAACTTGAATTTCCTTCTGGATGGCCAATGCAAACTATATAAATAATATAAATTATAATTATATAATATATAATTATAATATAATAAAAACTGTATTTTATGATATAATTTTCTATTATAAAATATAATATATTATTAATATAAATATGTTATATTATATTATATTATATTAATATAAAATTAAATACAAAGAGATTCCAAGAGAAAGATACTTCTAAGTCATTGTAATCCAGCAAAAAAAAAGGAAATAAATCGTCAGGCAACAATATAAGACATTTTGAGCAGGTTGCTCTCTGCAGAAATTACTCACTCTTCGCACTTTGGTTAGTGTTATTTAGTACCCAGTTGGGGTTTGTGTCTCTACATTTACTCTATGCTGGTTGTAGTACTGTTTCATTTAGTCATGATGACTTTGCCTATTTCCTTTGTCTTTTGTCAGGATTTAGTTTGCGTTGGCCCCTTTCAAGGAACCTCAAATAATCCTGTGAATAAAATGTAGGAGATAATCACTTGCCACTTGGGCAGAATTTCTGTTTGAGCTTGTAAGGGTTAGTGTTTTAAAGCAGAAATATTTTTGAAATATGCACCATAAAGTTGCTTTTTCTAATTTTGTGCAGTAGCACCATTAACTTAAAAGAGTATTTTAATACAGGAAGTCTTGTTTTCTTTTCAATATCTGTAGCAAATCTTGGAATTTAACATTTTTTATAGATTTCTTTTTTGCATWTCAGTTTTTGTGATGTGTTCTTCAAACCATTTGGAGACATTTGAGCAGCCTTGGATTTCTTCTTAGTTTAAATCTACCACAAATTAAGCTTTGTAAAAAGTTGCTCTCTTACATATTGTATTATTTGGGTTATAATTGAATTCAGTATGTGACTGAAAATACTTCTGAAGAACACATTTTTAATAAATGAATGTAATATACATTATAAATGATAACAGGAAGAGAGACAATTTCAGTTTCAGGCAAAGACTTCCAATAATTTTTTACTGATGGAGGAGTCATTCTATTCATGTTGCTGGTTCTAGTCACCTCCTTATTAACAGTATCTTCAAAGCATCCCTAAATACCAAATTTTACATTGAATGCATTTTTATAKAACCTCTAAATGTAATATAAAGCTGAACATGTTTATAAACTCTATCTTTGAATATGTTTGCATTAGTTGGTCAGTTCCCAAAGCAATATTGTGTTGTTTTTTTCTTTCCTACACTAGCAGCCATACAATACTGTCATAAAAGTTTGCAGCATTGATCTTTGATATGTGCAAAGAGGCTCTGTTTTGCTGCTAAGCAGGCAGTTATGATATCACATTTCTCACTTGTATTCCCATTTGGAGGCCAGGCATGCTGAGGGAAGGCAATTCCACCTGTGCTGAAATTTGTATTTGTGAATTTGTTCCACTGATTTGTATTTTAAGATCATGGGCACGTGCATGCAAAAGCAAATGGATATATAAATCTTCAGGGTTCACTTAATCAGGATGTTAGGACTCTATACACAGTGATTTTAATGTTTGCAAGGTTTTATGAAAGTGTTTGAATCATTGTGACTGTGGCAATAAAACTTAAGTGGAGTTAGCAGGCAAGCAGGTTATGAATCGGAAATTTCATCAGAATGAGCAACGCTCTGATGGCTTCAAATCAACAAGCTGGTTTGTAGAAGGAAATGAAAATTGTTTGCAATTACCATGTTATGCTTCAGGTTGAAGTCCCCAGGAAGCCCTCTGGCTTTACRGATAAGATCCTGTTGTGTTTTTCCACCTCTGTTTTCTGTGTAAAGAAGCTTCCATGATGCAAACTTGCTGCTGATTTCTTGGGGAAATAAAACCTCTGCCATCTAAACATACTAGAACACWAAAATAACATCCTGTACCTGTCTTGAAACCACCCTCCTTGATTTAAATTGCTGGCAAATATTGCCCCCTCATTTTGACTGGTGTAAATCTGGAAAAAGCRGAAACTGAGTTGCTGGAAAAAGTCCCTTAGCTTAAAGGTTGCTGAAAGACTATTGTTAAATAAGTCATCCTGTACTTTGCCACTTCCCAGTGAATTATCTGAGTAGTCTCTGTGACTTAATTCTACCCTTCAGAGAGATTTTCCTATGGAATCTAGGCAAGGACAGCTGACAGAATCAAATCCAGGCAATCTAAACTAACACCCAGTTGCTGCATGTTCCATCTTCCTGGTATCTGCTCTTCTACACTTCGTCTTGAAATCCTCAAATTGATTGGGCTCTTCAGGCCCTGCATGCATCTCACTGTCGTCGTAGCCTGTTTTGAACTTCAAAACTTCATTCCTTTTTTATAAGTCATTCCTGGTGTTTAGATCTCCTTGAAGATGTGGCAGAGCCTGGGAAGATGCAAAGCTTGTTTCTGAAATCAGTGTTCGCTCTTGGGACTCTGCCTTTAGACCTTTTGGATATACTTGCAAGCTGTCTTACCTGTGGAGTGACAAACCTTCTGCAGTAAAATACCCCATGAGCATGAGCAAAAGCTTAATCTCTTCCTAGGGATAGCACTCAGCTGCCCTTCCCTTCAGAATGAAATCAAGAATGTGGCAGATTTTATTCAAATATGAGAGCTTTTTAAAACTTAATGCATTGAAGCTTTTAACTCCCCAAGCATATGAAGGAGATACAAAATCTGCTTTTTTTACTCATCTTTTCACTTTTATAGAAGTGCAGTGGGTACTGTTCAATTATTAATTTCTTCAGAGCCCTTTTTTTTTTTTTTGTGTTTTGTTTATTATATCCTGTTACTGGTGAACATTGAGTTCTGAAGTTGTTCTACATCTTGACACACTTTCTGTTGATGTCGATCTGTCTTTTCAATGTATTTACCAATCATCTTTACTTTTTTGTGTTTGAATTATATGTRAAAAATGGAGCATGGAAGATTTAAGAAAAATTTTAAATACTGGTATGTGAAGTGACTTCTCCGTAATATGTTTGAGGAGTATGGTACTAGTTCAGTGCAKAAATACTGAGTAATGCAGAATTTCTACAGCATAATTGAATTTGAAGGGACCATTTTAATTCTGGCATTTCCTAAGTTTTGACTGCTTACGTTGTTCTGTGAGTGATGCATAATTTAAAGATTTCCATTAAGGCTACTATGACTAATGTAATATTCTGACTGCAGAATCTATACAGCTTCTATTAACTGTTTTAAGATGCACCATTTTTGTTTTGTTTGAGCAGTTGRTTCCTTTGAGGCTAACGTTTCCAGTGTGCATTTTTAATGATTTAATTAAATAAGGTTAAGCACACTGTATATCTTTTGGGATTGAGACCCTAGTGTATGCATCTTTTGTACCTTGTTCTGAAAAGAAAAAAGTGTTTGTTCCAGCAGTTAGCTTAATTCCAAGCTGCAGCTTCCCTGACAACTTTGAGTTGGTACAAGTATTCGCTGCCACTGAAAATAAGGGACCTGGTTGTGCCAAAGATTTTCATGCCTTGAACTAGACAAGGAAACACACCTAGCTAAAAATAGAAAAAAAATCGTGTTRCATATGTTCAGCAGAGTGCTTCCTCAAAGTGCTTGAAAGTAACTGTGGAACCCTTGGTCATACCACTTAGTTCTGCTAAAAATAGGCACAGCTTAATTCTTCTGCCTGCATTTTCAGTAGTTCAATTTATTACCCAGAGCAACACCCTAGATTAACAACTTCGATGTAATAAAATTAATAACGCTCTATTTTGAGGCCTTTTATTTTGTTCTTGTTCTTGTAATGTTTGGATGGTGTGCAGAAAACTTGCATTATACAAATTTAGTAACCTCTATATGGGAAAGAGTCTCTTGACTGAGAGTGCATTTTGGTAGCTGACAGGGAACATCAAGCTGCTGCTTTGACAGTTAATTTTTACTGCTTTTCTTCCCTGTGCATTAAGCAGTCAAGGCACCATAGCCTGCCAGTAGCTGTTTAATATTAGATATGCTCATAAAAATTTTAATTATCACCTTTGAATCAAGTTTAATCTACAGTTGTCAGAAAATATGAAACACATGGCACTAGGAAATAAATTAGATCCCTCTTGACAATGTTTCCTTTCAAATATGGAAAACTGAATTCTGCACGTTCAGTCGAGGACAGAATATTCTTTCTCCATCAAAACAAAAAGGAGTTAGAATGCAGRCTTGGTGAGGTTGACAATCTCCTATGGCGACTAAAACCTGCAAACTAAATTAGCTGCTAATGTATAAAATATTTTGTATTGCAAAATTGCAACAGTCAAAAGAAGTGGTTTTTTGTCTACTGGCTTGGTACAAAAACGCTTGTAATTTGTCTTGAGTAATATTGTAGAGAACCTGTGTCTGTTTGCTTGATGACAAAATGGGTTTGAAGATGTAATATATTTGCCTCTTTGCATAATTTGTGTTTCATGAAGTAGTAGTTAAAATGATTCTCTGAATTTCTCATGGCTGATGTTACAGTAATAGTTTTCTTAAAAGGCTGATAAAGACATAATTTTCTTATCTCTGCCTGTCACACAACTACTGTTATTGGGGTCTGTTTGTTTTAGTATGTTGTCAGTGGCCTAGGCAGGGAGGCTTCTGCAGGAGGGAGGAGCAGGTATGTGTGTTGATCTTGTCTTCATTTCTGCTTTGCATTTGTGATAGTGGAGGCCATCAAGTACCTGAACTGCTTTTCCTGTTGTGTTCTTACTGGTGGATACCTTTTAGGCAGAAATCTTGTAACTTCATCTTTAAGACACTTGTTACCCCAGTGACTGTTTTTGCATCAGTTAGGATTTAGACTCTGTTGGTTTGGATATTGCCCAGCCTGCAGCATCGCTGTCCTTGCCCAACCTTGCACTACCTTGTTTCAGCAGTCATCAATCTGAGGAGGTAGATTACCATGAGTCAAGACAGCAAGAAAGAAGATGCTACTGAGTTTAACATGGTGTGTACAACMAGTACCAGTTTCGTTGGTCAACTTACTAAGACCAGCAGGTTACTGTCACCAGGGTGGTCTTACCTCAATAGAAAGAATATTCACATCTTCTTCATTTTGGACAGCTTACCAGAGCCAGGTGGGAGTAGGAGGCATTCCTCAGCCTGTGCTGTTGTTCRTCCTTGTTTGCCTAATTGGGTCTCCTTTGCACTGCAGAATTATCTCYGATAATTTTTAGACTCCTGAATGGCTCCAGGATAAAAGGGAAAAAATGTACTTCACTCTCAGGAGTCCTCAGAACACAGCATAGCATTAAGATAGATGGCATTTCACTGTCTAACAAAATGTTGACTTTATCTAATGCTGCTTACTAGATATCACTGGAGATGCTGGGTGTTCTGTCAAATCAGTTCATTTTTCAGCCGAGTAACAGAATATAAGATGTTACACTATTATCAGTCATACTATTTGATCTGATAGTGAAACCACAAGCACTCAGATTTTCTGGTGGATGCCAATTTTAAGTGTACTGGGGACATTTGCTGTACTTACTGAAGTCATTATTCAAGGAACCTTGGTCTGTCTCAGCTTGTTTTATGCAGATGAACATTTTAGATTTGAAAGCTACTGCTGAATCAATTTCCTGGATAACACAACAGCCAAGCCCTGCTGGATCAAGGAGGGCTTTGTCCTTGCCCACCTGATTTGAAGCCACTCGGCTCTGCAGAGGATGTCACTAGAAGCAGATGCTACTGACAGCTTTTTTTTATCCAAGAGTTTGCCAGCTAATCAGTAATTAGGCCTGGATGTTGCTTGCTTGGTTCCTTGTCCAAGGTTATATTTTTTCTATGTCAATTCTGTAAAACTGACAAATTCTGCAAAATGGAAGAATACAAGACCCTAGGTGTTGTTCTAGGGGAGCTCAGAGCCCAAAGCTGTTCCTGGGCAGTTTCTTGATGCAGTAAAGCAGTGGATTCCCTTTCTACTATTGTTGCCAGTCAAGGAAAGTTTACAAAATAAATGAAACTACAATCTTCTTAAAACCAGCACTATAAAAGAGAGTTGTGGCTGCATGAGCAGTACAGATGCCCTTTCACACTGCGTGGGTTTGAGCTTTCTGTCTCAACCAGGTGGGAAATCTACCTGCCCGAGCACCACCACAGAGCACCATGGACAGGGGGCATGTTACACATATGGAGGGCATTGCTGCAGGAAGCAGAGCACACCCTTCTTGAAAACAGAAATGGTTTCAGTATGTTCAGCTCAGAAATTCTTTGGATCCTATYCAAGCCTTAATTCTTGAACATCTCTTCTACCTGCTGCACTTCAAACAAGCTGGGGCTTTTTGGTGAGGATTTTAATAAATGTAGCACTCAAGATTATGTTCTKTGATATTCCTGATACTTTTTGACATTTTTCTCTGAAAATTCTCATCTGCTCATTCATTTATACTGAGCAGTTTTCAAGGGCAGAATCTGCATCCATTAATTGAGTAAGGTGTATGCTTCTCCTGAAATTTATTCTTAGGCAACCTGCTTAAAACATGCCTGCTTACCCGTGTTTTTTGAGTAATGGAAGAAGTTAARTGGCAGATACTAAATTAATTGTGTAAAAACTGCTTTACTCTTATTATTTATACTGCAAGTGYAAGTACAACTTAGTGTCTCCTTATTTACCAGTGAAGCTTCATATTTTAGTGGCTCATGAAGTAATTCTTTAATAACCTCTCCTCAAAAATATACAGAGCAGTCTGGAAAGTGCTTCTGCTTGTTGACCCACCAGTTTGGTGTACCCCTCCTGTGAAGCATGAAGGCTTGCTCCATCCAATCCCAGGCAATGTTTTCCCTTCACATCTGCCCTAAACTAGCCAGTAATAGAAGAATAACCTACTGACTTTAGCCAARTGTTGCCTTAAATTTGTGTGATTCRCCTAATGCTAAGTTTGTATTGACTTAATGTCCTTTTTTCTTTTCAGCTGCTTGCAGTAGATTTCTTAGATCCAACCTACATGAGCGGCTTTTATTTATCYTTAGAGTAACTGCTTCTTAAGCAAGTCAATGTGTGCTCTTAGATGTATTCCTYTGTCTGTTGTTTTGCATTAATTGCTGTCATGGACTTTGCATTCTGGTGGACTAAAGACAAATGTAGCTCCTTTGCTCAGGAGGCACCAGGATGTACACAGAGCCTCAGGCAACAAAGCCATTAAAAGGCAGTATTTTCATATGTTTGCATAGAAAAGGTCACWGGGTCAGTATTCAGAACTGTGGTGATTGCATTATGGGCAACTGTTCTGTCTTTAGTTATCAATATCAAAAAGTTACCAAACTGTCTAATGCTAATTCATTTTGTGCTACAGAGTTACGAGTATATAACGTCTTGCTAAACACTTGAAATGTTCCTATTTTGGAAGATAAATTGTGTTGACTTTAAGGAGTAGAAAAAATGAAGCTATAGAAGTATACTAGCAAAAAAAGATTCATGATAGATTTTTAAGGAGGCTGTTTCAATGGAAAGGKCTGGAACATTGGCTTGACCTTTCCTGCATTGTGCATGAACTTGATTTCTATATGTAAGTAGAGTCTTTGTGCTTCTAAATTGTGTATCTTTGCATACCAGTAGTCACTGGTTTCTTTGTCAGTGTTTTTAATTGCCTGGTTCATGCATAGTGGAAAAAAATTGAACCCAAAGTTGAATCAAAATTGGTAGCATTCTGACATAGTTTCTGTGATTCTTACTGGGTTTTTTGTTTGGTTGTTTCATTTTAGGATTATTTTTGATTGGGTTAAAAATTTTGCACACAGCATTTGTAATTTTGTGTGCAACTGCATAACTGCTGGATGTTAATTTCCAGGGATAACACTCTGCAAAAGTGTAAAACATGCTGACAGCGCTGTTATGAAGTACCATGAAGTTTCCTTTTATTTCTTGTGCAGTGTATTGAGTATAATGATCAGATGGAAACAGTAAAACAATCTATAATGGTTCTGTTCTSTGAACTGATGCATGAAAATATACTAAATGATGTTTATTAGAAAGTTTCTCGAGCCAAAAAAGCTTCAGTTTGATAAAATACATGACTAATGCTTCATAACTAGGAGTATGATTCTACAGCAATAACTACTAAGGACTAATATGGGTTGGTCATCTTCTATKGTTGTCTTACACCTTTTTTTTAGTTATAACTTCTAATTTTTTTGCTTGCAGGTGGCAGTGTGCTGTATTTGTTTCTTTGTCATCCTTCCATTGAACCTTGTTGGGACGATTCTTGGCCGAAATCTGTCAGGACAGCCTAATTTTCCATGTCGTGTCAATGCAGTGCCTCGTCCTATACCRGAGAAGAAATGGTAAAGACAAGCATGAGCGTTAACTAGAAGTATTCAGTACATTTAAAATGAGTTTTCAGGTGTTCCGTTTTAATGGAATAACTTCTTTYATTTAAATTGAGTTGTGCCTAGAAGAACCACTCATCTGACATTTTCTTAATATGATTTTTCTTTTTAATTAAAACACCATGATTAATAGTTGTAGCAGATTTTACACTCCAGGATCACTGGTTCACATTTTGCCTGAAATGCTCTTTAATCCCTGTGTAAAGGGGATGGTCCCARTTCAGTTCTTGTATAGGTATATTGACACTAAAACCTCTTTTCAGTTAATGCCTCATACAGATTTAGGATTGAATGTGCCTTGGAGGCAGAGCTGTTCTGATTAATGGTCTCCATACACAAGCTGAGACATTTGCAGGGTTATGGTGGGGAGAAACTTGAAATGCTGTTCCTATTTCTGTACTTTTGTTGATGGCTCAGAGCCTAAAATATTACAGGTATATGGTTTAAATTGTGAAGAAGCCTTTATTATTTTTGAAGTGAATATAAAGGGGCTCCTAGTTCAAAAAGTRTACTTAGGTTTTTGGAAAAACTATGAATGCAATCAATTTTTCCATTAATTTAATTCTGAAGTGGAAGCAGCAAGCTACGGAAATTAAAATATCCTCAGAGGATTTTTTAATAGATTTTTCTTGCTTTCCCTGCTCAGAGGAATGGAGCAGAGAAAGTGAAAGGGGCATTGAAACATGTAAATCTGTGATGTCCAGGAAGTGCAGCACACATGAGTGTGTCTTGTTAGTGGTGGATTCAGCTCAGCTGTTAGAATGGAGTTAAATTGTGACTTGTAGCTTGGGAATCTGATGGATTTTTCTGGATGACACTTAAAAAARTAAAAAATACTTCTCTTGATGATGATGAAGTAGCACACCATCATTTTAGGCAAGTCTCCCTATAAATAATAAAAGAAGCTGCAGATTAAATCACTGGTTACTAGCTGGGTTCAGCATCATTGCAAGTACTACAGAGAGGTCGCATTTAGTAAGTGACCTATAGGTAGMTGGGTATTCATTTTTAGCTATATGTTCATCAATCAGTGTAGCATTAAAAATGAGCACTACTTCTTAATTATGTAACCATTATCCTATGAAATTTTTCTTGCACTTTTTTGGTAGCCGTCTACAGCACYGTGGTTTCACTGCCTTCATTCAAGGCTAGTGGATGTTGTGGGCTTGATTGCTTAGGCCCTTTTTAGTTAGAAAGATTCTTTCTGTGGCCTTAAAGCTGGTTRGATGGCTAACCTTATGCCTGTAGGTGATAGGCACAAGCCTCATATTTTGTTTCAGCTTTCCCCAAGAATAACTTCTTCTTTTATCCATACACATGACATTTTTGAGGTAATCTTTCCAGTCTGCTAGTATGAGACAGAAATGTTCTTGTTAGCATGCCTTTTAAACAATGCTCTGTACTATGTTAGTTATCTTGTCATAATATTTTGATAAATGAAAAATTTCGGTCGTCCCTAAACTAATCCTAATATCTTTCAGGTTCATGGAACCAGCTGTTATTGTTTGCCTAGGTGGAATCCTCCCTTTTGGATCAATTTTTATTGAAATGTGAGTACATCAGCTGCTTCCCACCTTGACTAAAAATTACAATTTAAATTAAATTACAATATCATCTACATATTCTGTTTACTCTCTTCAGGTATTTCATTTTTACTTCATTCTGGGCTTACAAGATCTACTATGTTTATGGCTTTATGATGCTGGTTCTGGTTATCCTCTGCATTGTGACAGTTTGTGTGACCATCGTTTGTACATATTTCCTGCTAAATGCAGAGGATTACAGGTGGTAAGTGTGSCATTGCTTTTCATAGTTAACCAGATTGTGAGACTTTGTAGAAAAGTAGTGTTTCTTCAGTCTAGATGGGTCTTTTCCAAGTGCTTTGTGCATCTTCTGGGGAAGCCTTTTGGCYCATTGTATGATGGACATGCGTGTTTACTTTTAGGCAATGGACAAGCTTTCTTTCTGCGGCATCAACTGCGATTTATGTTTACATGTACTCCTTTTACTACTACTTTTTCAAGACAAAGTAAGTGATAGTTTTCTTAGTTGAATATCAGATTACYGTATTGCCAAATAAGTTTTATTGGTAAAAATCAGGGGAAATACCTAGCAWAAATTTCTGTCTTTCTTTTTCAGGATGTATGGCTTGTTTCAAACATCATTTTACTTTGGTTATATGGCAGTATTTAGCACAGCTTTGGGAATAATGTGTGGTAAGTTCCAGATATTTTGACAGTTTTCTTACAAATTTTTTCAGACTCATATTTCTGACTTTAGTTTGTGGTTTTGGTGCTGGAATGTGTATGTCTGCCAGATCTGTTCAAGAAGTCTTTAAGAAGAATCCAAAGAGTTTTCTGCTTATACTTTGTTCCTACCTTATATAGAAGATTGCTATGGATTGTGTCTTCTGATARGAAGAGAATTTATGCACTGTGCAGAGAATTTCACTCTTAGTGCAAGCTTGAAAGACTCAGTATTTGGCAAGAAATCATGCAGAATAAGTTCCAAMTAAAGTTTTGCTTTGAAATTTTTCCTGTCGCCTGAGAGAAGGAGCTAGGTGCACCTATTGAGGCATCAGTGGTAGCACAATACTGATGACAGTACCATCTGTGTCTTGTGGAATGTSTATGTCAGTGTGAGAAGAACAGAGGACTGAAAACTCGAAGGTAACATTTGAGAAATGAGTAATGGAGTATTTACAGGCGAGGAGAGTGCAGGGTGCTTCTGTGTGCAGCTGCATTTTGTTGCTTTTTAAAATACTATTTTGACAGATGTTTAGTGAAAACATAATTTTGATAAAGCCAAACACTTGTTTGCATGTTAACTTTATAATTTCCTTTGTGATTTTCAGAAAGTGCTTCTTGATTCTTTTGCACTTTTCTAYAATATTGGGGTTTTGTGAGTAATCTTTATTTAGTACTGCATAGCAGTGAATGAATAGTCCTATAGCTACTGGGAAGATTCCTTGGAATTGTATTTGAGACACAGGAGATGTTTCATAGGAACTTCTGTAAAGTATACATTTCTTGATATCTCAAGAGGGTGGGTGATATCACAATGCTTTACAAAAAGGGGAGGGAATTCTTTGCTTAACAGCTAAGTACCTGTTCCCCTTTTTTCTCATACCATCTAATCTTGCTTCATCAGGTTCTTGGCACATTTCAGGACCTCCCTGCTGTTTTGGTAGTCTTGCAGCCATTTTTTCTCTTTAATAGGCTTTTATACTTTTCAGCTCTAATGTTTTCTTTCTAAARTGCTCAGGCTGGTATTGATTGAAATGTCTATGGTGCAGAAGCCAAGYTTGCCCACCAGTTTCTGTAATTAAAATGTGTTTTAAAACATGGAAGATTGTCAAATGCTTTYTTCTCATGGTAGGACACTATTTGATGAAATTAGAGTAAAATCCAAATTTTTCGAAAACAGAAAATACTTTAGCGCACTAAACTTTATTTCCACATCTCCATTGAGATTTCTTTTTTTAAGTGTGTTGGAAGAGAAGCTGTGAGATTCCTTTTTACTGAGAACTCCCATTTTCAGCATGTGGAGTGGAGGAAAAAAATCTCCTGTCAGAAAGCATTTATATAGGGAACTTGCAGCCATTGAGGTCTAACAAAGACATYTGTGTTAAAGAATTGTGCAGTGTGTGTGCAGCTGACTGTAGGTCTCCTGTGAAAAGTGTGTGGAGCTGTTCTTTGGAGGCTCACACAAGTGGGTGTGTTGGGTATCATAGTTGGATATGAAGTGAACTACTTAGGGCCCAAAGCAGCCACAGGGAAACTCTGTAGGCGTGGTTCATCCAACTCTGGGCTTGATGCCCTTGACAATGCCTAGGGAACTCAATCCCACACGTAATGGGATGCTTTGATCCACAAAGTTTGCTGCCTCTCTGCAGAGCATCTTAATTCTAGGACTGGACACTAGGGAGCCCATGAGAATTTCCAAAYCTTTTGAGCGCCTCACATTTCCCTCTTAGTGGCAGAAAAAAATAAGACTCATTTCCCACTTAGTGGAAGGCTTACGAGCTACATAGCATAGAAAGGCCTCTTGCAGTACCATACTTCAGTGTTCAAGTAAGTACCGTAACTATACTTAAAGAGCTTTTAAAAAATTCTGGTGCTTACAAAGTCAGAACTGTAGTAATTGGTAATTGGTTTGAAGTAGTTGATGGGAATTCATCTTTTTTTGCTTTGTGGTTGTTCATCCTCAGTATTTGAATTTTTTTTCCCTTTATTTAAAAGTTTGTTGTTCTGCTGAAATATGTTTGCAGTCTATTTCTGCTAAAACTATATGGACCATAACCAGGTTATAAATAGCATCTGGTAAGGTGTTCAATAAATAAATAAAATATTTCCCTTTACTATGTTTTTTTGTATTCAGATGAGCCAGCTGCGCTGCAATTTGATTCAGGAGGACATTCTTTAGTCCTCATTGCCCAGGGTTTCTGCCTCCCTGCTCCATGTTTTATTCAATGCCTGTGAAGTAGCCTTGAGGCTTAACCCCTGCCTTGGGTATTGGCTATTAGTGGCCTTCAYGGTTAAGGCTCCTCTCTGATTCAGAATAGGTTATGATTTGTTTATGGGGATGAGAGCTTGTGTGCTCATGTGTACTACTCTACTCTTCCCCCTCACTTCCATCTCGCACATTCTCTAAATCCCAAGTGAAATACAGTTAATGCTTTGTTCTCTGAAATCTCTGTGATACCTGGCATCACATCACTAGAGAGACTCTCACAGAACAAGCTCTGGAATGTATCTCACTTTAGCAGCTGAAATGGGCATTGGATCTGTTGGCAGTGTTTGCTTTCACAGGAAGAACCTGGTGAGTCTTAAAGGAGGAGTGCAGTGCCATTCTTTTGTTCCTTTGCTTCATAAGACAGAAGATTAATTTCTTGACAAGCTGCAGAAAAATTTGTATGTGCTTCTGTGTGACTCCAAGCTCACATCACCTCTTCACAGCCCACATTGGGTCTGTCCAAATGCTGCACTGGTCTCTCCTCGAACAGCCAGGCCTTCCTTCTGCTGCATCCTCAGCTTGCTTGCAGGAAACAACCTGATCTTGTGTGCACTGTACTTGTTTTAAATGAACTCTACTTTGTCAAGGTTAGTAATGCAAATCCCTCGTTTCCTGGCCATTGRAATGGTTGCCATGATATTTATACAACTTGGAGTGCTGTGCTATACCAAAGCTGACTCCACAGGCTCTTTACTGCTCCAAGGACATTGGAATGATTTATCAGATTTGCCTTGTGCAGATTTCTTGATTAGGCTTGAATGGTGGGCTTTTGAGGGTCTAAAAATCAAAACTTTGTGACAGTTTAATGGCTGACTTCATAAATTATCCCATCAGCCTCCAGGATATAAAGAACTCTTCAGGATCTGAATAATTCTGTAGTCAGCAATGCCAGATGCAGATCTGTACACCCTTTATATGTAAAGGCACTTTATATTTTTACTGGAAAATGGAAGTTTGGCATAAAACTTTTAGCATTGATTAGACTTTTCTATTTTACATGTCTTCTGCAGTTCTGGTGCATTCTAGTTCACTGCAGTGCATTGTCCTGGGCTTTTCTCTATTGCTTCAAGGAAGGAAAAATCTCTTCAGAGTCTGTTCTTTACCAAGCATCCGAGCATTTAAAGTTAGAAATTCTCTGTAGTGATTTATAGACCTTGACTTCTCTATCCATTCCATGTTTTATGACTGTGTTGGCAGTCAGACAGCAGTTGTCTCAAATTCTTGCTTGATTTTCAACTTCACTTCAAACATGATTAGCCAAAACGACTCACTCTTAGTGTGCTTGGAAGAGATGAAGACATTCCCTGCTGATATTATAAGGCCACAGTATTTATTGATGCTGGCAAACCTGAGGTTCTGGGTTTGACCACGTAGGTTGCTGAATCTCTTCCTGAGAAGCCTTAGTCCAGTGCATTTCTTTAAGTTTTATAGATGTCCTTAATACTGCAGTATTTTGGGTTTAGCTTAAACTGTTGCCCCTATCAAAAACCCAGTGACCTGTTCTTTTATTACTGCTGTGACAACGCATACTTTGCTCATGACTCTTACTAATTTGAAAACCACAGGTTGCAATTTCTTTTAACTACTAACTGCTACTTGTTAATGTCTTTGTACAGACCTCCTTAGAGTGTAAGAGTCCTGGGACTGGCATCTATTATTATTTGTGCCTTGTGGGAGGGAAGAAGCCATCTGCCAATAAAACACTCATCCAGAAGGCATGTAACTTATAATAAAAACCCACCCTCTCATCCACCTTCCCTGCAGAGTGGGTGATTGTATGTTTTTTACCCTCTGTTCAGAAAAAATGGACTTGGTTATTGGCAGCAGTAGGGGGSCTGCTATATTTATCAAGGCCAAGTGAGCATGGCCTCTTGGTAAGATGGCTTAATGGATTTAGATTGCTAGACAGGGGAAGTTCCTGCCAGCTGTTCAGGGGGAGCATGGATAATTAGAGTTTGAGAACAAATATTGCAGGTGGAGAAGTTTCTGTGTGCAGAGTACACGCTTTATGTGACTTTCTCTGCTTAGGAGTGTGTGGTTTATRTTGCTGTCTTATTTTGATGATCAGTGCTCTAACATATTCAATGTTTTTTGTTTATTTTGCAGGAGCTATTGGTTACATGGGAACAAGTGCCTTTGTTCGTAAAATCTACACTAATGTGAAAATTGATTAAGGAACTAAGAAAATAGAACTATGGATCAGCTCCTGTTTTCCTGGGGATGAACTTGCACAGCAAAAAGCGCGAGAAGAGATTTGGGTTTTAACACTGGGCACTATATGGGTCTCCATTTTGTGGATGGCTTAAAAGTAACATCTATTTCATTGATCCTAGGTTCTTACTGACTGCTTTCTCCAACTGTTCACAGCAAATGCTTGGATTATATGCAGTAGGCATTACTACAGTACGTGGCTAATCTTTCCCCCCCAAAAAAAACAACATCAAAAAACAAAAAGCCTAGCTCATTAAAGATGAATAGACTAGCTCTCTTCAGTGAAGAGGACAAACGGTTTGTTTGAAGCATTTGTTCCATTCAGTAAAAAGAGGGAAACTTGGCTGCTAAAACTACTTGATTAGTAGTCTTCCTGGTACTCAACATTTCTAAATTATGTAAAAATGCTGTTCCAGAAAGATTACTCTTCTGATTTTTACTGCCATTGCCAGGATAGGAGGTATGTTTTGTATTTTGAACTCCAGGTGCTTTTTGGTTTATTTGCAATATCAACTACCCTACACTCATTTGTTTAAAAAATAATTTAAAAATATATAAACCCCCCCATATGCATGTAATATATCAGCTGTCGTTCTAGTTGGACCAACTTCCCTTTATTTATCTTTAAAGTAATATCCAGCTACATCTTAAATCCATCCAAAGAAAATACAGTCTGAAGACGGGGTGTGTTCTCTGCAATGCAATTTACTGTACAGTTAGAAAGCAAAATGTTAAATGAAGAGGATTGTTTGTTTTTTAATAAACACTCTGAGGTCTAGATTAAAACAAAACCAACATTTTAACTGAATGTCTAAAGTGATTCTCCTTTTTTCCAAGTTAGTCTTGYATATTCTTTTTTGGGTTTGGGTTGAATGAAGATTTTCCTTTAGACATCATACAAGGGGTAATAAGTGTATATAACATTAAATAATGTAACTTAGGTGTAGATCCCAAATGTATTTGGATGTACAGATTTACTACAGAGTACTTTTTCTGATGATTCGGTGTAAAAATGTGTGAATTCGGGTGGCTTTTTACATCTTGCCTGCCATTGCATGAAAAGTTGGGGTTTCTTCACAATGTGTGTATGTCATGTTTTTCTGTTCTATTTCTCAAGCTCTTACAGGAATTAAATTTGTAATTTAGAACATTTTCATTTTTGTTAATCCTATCTGAACACTTGTGTAACATCAAAAGCATAGTTGCTTTAGAGTGTTCAGAAAACTAAAATAAACTTTTCAGACAAAAATGTTTTGATTGTGAAAATAGATGAGTTTGCAATTGAGAGTGTTTGAAAAGGCAATACTGCTGAGCACCAGTTTCTGTATACARTATTAGTGTGGTTTTCATCTATCAAACCCCCATGCTTTGAATTCAGAATTTGCTTACAACTGTATTGTACAATACAACTCCCAAGTGAATGACCAACCCGAAAAGATTCTTCTTGGCTGTGGAGAAGTGTTTTGTGATCCAGCCAGTGTACTGGGGAAAGGGGGGGTAAGCGTGGACTGAAATAAATGGGCAAATAAAGGTTAAGTCTTTCTAAGATGACTGTTAATTATGCACTATATTTAGCTAGAAATATCCTGAATGTGTTTGTGACAGATTTGAGAGCCACTTGGCTTGATTTTCTCGGGTTTTTTTTATAGGCATCTGCCATGTAGGGATGTTTTCATCATTGTGGCTGTCTGAAATAGAGCACCTGCCATGGAGAAGGAAACTCCCTGAATTTAAAAAAAGAGCCAAGTATTGGTACAGATTAGCACTGTACTGTCTSTATATAAAAAGTACTGATAATGCAGTAGCCACAGTGAGAAACATCCGTCTCTTGGTAGGGTTGTTGTGTTGGAGCTTGGGTGAACTGTGCAGGTAGGTAATGATGGGAAACAGTGCATCCTGCTGTGTGTGGCTTCTGAAAAGTATTAGAGCTTTCAGCTCTGATTTCCCTGGCCAATTTTAACCAATCTGYCAGAAAATAATTAAGTTTTGCTTCAAGTGAATCATTAGTGTCTGTAGGTGAACATGGAAACTTAAAGCAAAGACTGGATTTTGTACTAGTACTTGCTAGTACATACAGCTGTGGGAAGCCCTCTTTTCATCCATRTTCTTCTAAATCTGAAGTGAGAAGCCATTATCTGCACACAATAAATACATTAAGTACTCTGCCAAGATAAAAGTTTTTAAAGGGAATGTTTTGATAATGGGTCTGCTTCTCTATTTAGAACACTGCTATGTGATTAGTATATGAGAAAYTTCACTAAATCGTTTGTGAATTTCATTTAATTGCTTTTTAATGCCACAGGTTGGTGGGCTGCYTATTTGCCTTTTCTATCTTCTGGCATTACTGTCTTTTGCATATCCAGATAGGATTGTATATCTTCTAAAGTGACATTGAAAAGATACTTACTGCACAGGCATTGCTTTTGTTTCTGCAAGCAAGTTCCTCCGGAGAAATACTGTGTTTAAATAATTGACATTTTTTTATACAGCCACCCTAGCACCTAGTAAGTTGGGAGTTTGCTTTGTTTTCCCCCTTTTGGTTTTTGAAGGAGTGCAAAATGTGACCAGTTTTCAACAGCTTGTCTTTATGGTTGCTGTTTGGGGCAAGGCTGTTTGCCCCCCTTCCCYCTCCTTGCCCTCCTCCCCAAAAATGTGGGTCTAGCTTGAACCATCTTGCTTAATAGAAATTGGAAGCTCTCTGCTTAGATGATGTAGTCCTTCCTCTTTTATGGAAGAAATAAAGATCTTACAGACAACACTCCTCTTACCATGGTTGTTTCTTCAGAGTTTCTGGTTCTTGAATTTAGGCATTTTGGTAACTCTTCAGTGCTTCTCTTCCCACTTCTGGTACTGGGGCCAGGGATTTGGTACATAGTTGCATAACAGCTAATCGTGACCAAATGTTTTAGATAAATACAGTCGTACATCTTTTCAGTTGAGGCAGAGTGCACATAGAAAGCACTGCTTTAATTCATATATGAAAAGTGGTGAACACTGGATTGGAGAGAATGGAGACAGCAAATAAACATTACATTGTACTCTTTTTGATGTCTGAATGTTTTGAAGCCACCGTGTCTGTTAATTCCTCTCAAGAATTACATTCCAAAGTGTGTGAAGAGCACACAAATTGTTTTTTTGTAGAACTGTCTAGGTGTATTTCTTTAACAAGTTTCAGGTTAAAAAACAAGCCCAAAACACTGACGCTTTCTATGCTTAAGGTACTAAAACAGTAAAATTGATAGCACATTCTTACCACTATCATTACTGAAGAGCTAACACAAAGGAGMAAGTTACATTTTGCTCTGGCTTCAACATCACCAGCATCTAGCCAAATTTGCCCAATGAAGTGCATATACACAGCTTTACTGCAGACAGGAAAACTCTGTAATTGTGAGTACTTCAGGAATTTCTCCACTGGAATGTGTCCAGAAGACATCAGCTCTGGAAAAGACAAGTCTCTAGTCTATGGACAAGTAAACTCAATAGTCAAAGGTGGGGTTTAGGGCTCCTGTTATCTTGAATGAATTCTTGACTGTGCAGCTTGTGGTTCATTTTAAGTCTGTTGAAACTGTAAATTGAAGAATTCCAGTTTGGATCCCTGGGATATTTTCCAGGTGAATGCACAATGACAGAGCAGCCCTGCAATAGCTGTTAGCACTGCTGCTGTCTAAAACAACTGTCTCATACCAGGGTTACCCCTGAAGTCACGAAAGCCCCTGGTGTTGTTGGACTTCAGCTGGAATAAAGCCACAGTTGAAAGTGTTCATGGCTTGCATTCTTCAGAAGTATCATATCTCAGGGGAAAAAAGTTCTGGTGCCATTTCTTTCCAAAGCCTTTCAAGGGAATGTTTCCATTCTGCTAAATGGCTTCAGTGAGAAAATTTTAAAAACTTTCATGCATGTTCTGCAAGTAGTTCCTTGCATCTTGTGCTTTTATCCAAGCATGCTTTTTCAGTTCAGAGAAGGGTCTGTTACAATATTTGCTTTCATTCAGTGAATGAAATTTTTCTGCCAATTTTGGGGTTTTGGCTTGTGCGGGGAAACTGTWAAGATTATGGGAGGACCCATGAATCTGGAAGGCTTTGTGCAGTTCCAGGAAATTCAAGCASTTCTTGGAGAGAATCACTTTAAAGGGCAGAAATTCGTTTGGGAAAAGGGTAAGAAAATGTCCTTTATCTGGTGGACTAACCTATTTGAAAGGCAGGCCTCGAAACAGATCTGCTGTTAACAGTGTCATTGCCCCCAGCCCTGTACCTGTTACAATGTTTTTATTTTCATCAGTGTATTTGCCACAGTGSAAGACTTTTGCAAAAAACTGAGGACTCATCTGCCATGAGCAAGGGGGTGATATTGCCTGGTACCAGTATTTTTGGCTTATTGATACATTGGTTTTCTTACCACCCCTTAATAATACAATACAGAACAGTATGTCAAATGTCTCTGGAGGTTCTACAATGCTGGGGCTTGTTTTGTTATGAAAACCAAACCCATCTGAACTTTCCTGATGTTCTAGATACATCTCCTTCAGGAACATGGGCATGGAGCTTTCCAAAACCTAGCTACACAAGCTCATGCTTATCCTTGCTTGCATCACATTACTACAACAGTCCAGAAAACACATGCCTTTCATAGAATTGGGAGTTCATGTACAATTAACAAAATACCTGAATTTACAGAATTGTTATTTTAAAGTTCTCTTAATATTGTGAGATATGCTTACCCATATGATGCAGTGGTTACCTTGGGAGATTCCACTTCACCAAAGCCTAGACCTRAGTCCTGTGGACTGGAAATGCTGGATCTGGGTGAGAACAGCCAGTCTCCAGCAGTTCTGTGTAACAAGCTGCCCGACCTGGAAAAACATGCTACAGTTAAACAACACACAGTGAATATTTTTTTTTTCTGAACCCTGTGTGTCCCAAGCTTTTATTTTGTTTCTGAAATGTTTTGAGAGCTGTAGTAACTAACCCTTTCTGAGAAGCTTCCAAATAGCGCTGAGAACATCATGCAAGACTGAATTCAAGTAAGTTTTTGTGGCTACTCATTTTCCAAAGGTTTATATCAGGAATTTCAGACTTAAAGCCTTAAGCAAGGCACAGTGGTTTTCTGTGCTACTAGACATGTAATTCTCCTTTACATTTAATTTTTCATTCTGAATCACTTGTCTTTTCACTTTATTGGGCTGAGAAAAGTGGGTTATGTAATTAACTTAGTGTGATGCTTTTCTTGCTCTGCTACACAGGAGTAACTGCAAAAATGGGGCGGAAATGTTCTCCTTATTTTCTTATAATATCTGGCCAGACATTAGCAGGTGAACAGTGAACATTACCTATTTGTTTTAAAAAGATGTGAYAATTTTACAGAGTCAGGCACCCATTTACCTGCAAGAATTGGTGACCTGTATAATAAAATGTTGAAGAAATACCCTTACRTTACTTCAGTTCTGCATTTGGATTCTGCAGAATCACTTTTAGTAATTYTAATTATCAAGGTGAAAGTTGATTTTTGTTGAGAATCTTTTTTCTGTTTATTGCACTACCAGAAAGTGATCAAACACCCACCTTTGTCTGAAATTACCATAATTTTTAATGATGTGTATAGCAAAATAAATAATGAAAAAGGAAATCACTCTTCCTGGTTTTAGTGATCTAAAGAGTGACTTGTAAGATGAATCTATTTCAAAGRGTTGCTTACCTAAGAAGAGGAAATACCTGCATGTTCTGTGTGTGGTTTTGATGAAGATGTTACAATAGTTAAATCTCTGAACAGAAGTTTGTTCATTTCTGTGCAGAAGCTGTAACTGGGAAAATTCTCTGAGGCAATTTTTGATGAAGCAACATCTCTGCTTTTCTGAGAGATTCATTAAATTCTACCCACTTGTCAAACAGGCTTAACTCAGGTGGCATATGTTCCAGYCTCTGTAAAGGGTGCCTGCCTCTGAACAGGGAATGCAACTATCCCATCTTCATCTCATAACAGAKGATTGGAGAAATGTTTATACTTTCCCAGATTTATTCTTTGCACAAAGAAAAAAGAAAAAGGCAGAGTATTTCTTATGGTAAAAAGTACTTGGGAAAAAACAGTGGATTCAGCTCTTCAAATTTTGAACAGACAGATGCTTTTCCAAAGATGTTCCCATGCCCTCCTTCTTAACCTTGCAGCAGAAATCACCAAAACCACCAGCTTTGCTCAATGCTTTCCAAGCACAGCTGACTCCTGTATGAACCCTGAAAATGGGTTTTAAGTGAAGTAATGAAACATCAGTTTGACATGCCTCAGTTTGAGAACCAGTGGTCAAGCCAAAATTCATGCTTCCAGATAAGACAGATTTCTCTCCCTGCCTCCCACAGCTTGTCCCTACATGGCTCAAAATTACCCCAAAAGTATCTTGGTTTTTCTCACATAGTTGAGGGATTGCATTAATGATGGGAAGAATGTTTGGTGCTTTTTTAGATGGGATGACTTAAAATCCTGCCTGCTGCTACTTTGGTGAACAAAAAGGAATTTTCCAACTATGGCTTACTTCTAATTTCTCTAGGTATCACTGCCAGTTATGACAAGGCTGTTTTTAATTATATGTTGAGTTGTTAATGCACAGGTAAATGTGACTGCAGTAAGCCCCGTATAGCAGATTTCAGAACCCCTGGAACACATTTAAACACAGATGGGTCAGCATCTTTAAAGAGGTCTTTTAGGTAGCAAATAATTTAAACTTACGGGAGAAACTTCCTGGGTGGTAATACAATTAACTTGATAAAAAAATTACCCACCCCCAATCTACTGCATGAGAAACTAAAAGAGGCAATGGGAAGAAGAGAGAGCAGGGGTTCRTATTTATTTTGTCCTTGGATTTATCCATGGCTGGTCAAGGAAGAAGGGATGTCTGAAGAGTGGTGTCRCAGTTTGAACTCGGCCAAAAGCCAAAGCACCCATGACTTTCTCCCCCTACCACYGGAGAGGCAGAAGGGAGARCAAAAAAAGAGCCCAMTTAACACTAAAATTTATGGCTTTTAGATAAGATAACATAATTGAGAGAAAGATACGTATACGCTCCAGAAATGGTCAGACAGGCTGAATAACTTAAGTTGCAAAAYAGATTTATTACTAAAAACTACTAAGAATACTACCACACCAGGGAGAGGAACACAGATAGGGAAAAATTTCAAGGAGAAAGAAAAAAAAACTGACATTTTAAGACACCTGTTATTCTTTCTGGGAACCTGTCTCTCTCCCAGGTTGCCCCTCCCCACCCCTCCATGCCTTCCCGTGCGCAAGTGGGACAGGGATGAAAGTTTTAACACAGATCATTACGGTTATTGTCCAGTACCATAGGAGAAGAGTTCTTACAGCTCCAAGCTGTGGAAGGTCTTTTCCCAAGAAACAGTCAGTGTATAACTGCTGGTGGCATGGGATTCTTTTTCTTTACCTTGTGGGAGAAAGGAAAACAGTCCTCCAAGGCTGACTGCATTATTTCGGTGGTGTAAGGYCACTCTATCAAATCTCCTGGCAGAACACAGCTTCTTCTAAGCATCCACTTGCTTCAGACGTGAAGGGGGGCCAAGCCTCTTCCCCCTTTTTGGCTTATGATCAGTCCAGTCCTCAAAGGCCAGGTTTTTTATCTTGGGGCCTCTCTTTTCTATACAGATCTCCCATTGAAGAAATAGTTCTTTCAAGAACAGCTTGTTTTCTCCATGTTCGAGCACCACAGCACAGCACCTGTCTTCTTCTTACTGTGATCTTGGGTATCCAGTTTTTTTTCTTACATCTCCTCACCCTCCTCCTCTGTCTTCCCCAGTGCAGGGGAGATACTAACACCCTAAGAACTAATGGCAACTGCAAACTATCTTGTTTTGAATTCTTAAGTACGAGACCATACATCATCACAGAGGTGTAACCAGCCTGTGCAATTGGCCCAGGCCTGACCAACAGCCTRTCCATCAACCTCAGAGCCATAATGGATTGGYTCAAAAACACAGGGGGCAGGGCTCTTTTTGCTGGAGAAGAATGAGAAAGCTTCTAGAACTTGCTCACAGGAACCATCTTTGTGGTTTCTTGATTCCTGTCGCACCACCACTGAAAAACTGGACCGAGCAAAACCAGGACAAGTGTCAACTCTGTTAGTGATAAGGGAGTTGAGAGAAATGGACTGCTCGATGAAACCAGATGGAGAGACAAGGAGATGGGGAAGTGAACAGGCTTTGTCAAGGTGGGAAGCCTGTAATGGTACTAACAGAGAAAGTGATGTTAGAAGGGGATGAGGCAAAGGAAGGGTGATGGTTCTGCAGACTGCCCATGCTGCCTGTAGGCAAAGGTGCAGCTCATTGGGCTACTCCTGCGACAGGGGCTTTTTCCTACCATAAAAAGAAGMAATGAGAGAAGTTTAAGGAAAAGTGAGAGGTACTGGAAATGCAGAGGGAAGAAGAAGGATAATGCTCTGGGTTCAGAGAGTCATGCTCCGTCTCTCCAGGACTCCATCTGCCCTTGTATTGGTGATGGAAATACCTTGGCGTGTTTAGCTTTTTGTAAACTTGGCAGCAGCTGTGGAACCAGCAGTGGGACAAGCTCCAAGGGAGCGGTGTCTCTGTTGCTTTGTTGGAAGATTTGGTGGATCCAAGTGTCAGCAAGAGGGGAGAAGCAGGTTTTGTGGAAGACCTAACAAAGTCTGTGTGTTTTGGCCTCAGGACATACTGTGAGCAGGGATATTCCATCAGCACTAAGTAGCTCACACACAGCTTTGTTCATGGATGCTGTTCAGAAAGAGCTGTGTGCATTCTTGCCCAGTGAGGCTTGAAAGGACAGTGGATTTTGTCTGCATGTGTTGGGCAGGAGAGAGTACTGCAAAGGAAAAGCCTGCCTTTGACAGCAATGGATATGGATTCTTTCCTTTCCAGATAATTAACTGTTGGTGTCACGAGTTGCACTGCTGATGTGAGACTTCACTGACTGTTTTACCAGCTCAGATGAAAAAGATCCTTTCCCAGGGCTTTCTGTGTTCCTCGGTTGCACTGATGTGGTCCTGCCAATCAAGATGACATGAGCTGATCTCCTAAACMCCAAGAGAATGTACACTACTGTACATGCTTTGGCTGCCAGTTGCAAAGTGTCATGATTGTTTACTAAGAACCATTTYTAGAAGGTTGGAGCAGCTCTCATGTTAGAGACTTCCAGAGTCTGCTGTAGTAGAGCAACATTATTGTTTGTGTGTGGATAATMGCGATAGACTCCTCTGAACTCCCTCACAGACTCACTCTAACTGCACAATTAGGGATCCACATTTTAATTTGCTCTYTTCCTCCTTCAAAGCTGTAGGATGTCCTCTTCTGTGTCCATCCATGTCTGTAATAGAGGTTCTATGTGCAGAAGAGGCCAGGATCCCCAGCATAGACTGTTCATGCTGGAAGAGGTTAACAAGTGGCTTCTATGTGGTCAAGAGACTGAGAAAGTAGTATTGTCAGGACCTTCTTTGCAGAAAGAAAAGAGCAAGTAGTCCTTCTACCTCATAGGAGTTCTGAAACACAGAGAAGTGGTTAGCTTTTCACTTTAAAATTACCATTACAATTGTCTGACAAAGTGAAGGAAAGTAGCAACCTAATACAGAAAAAGTAAAAATAGCATGTAAACGAGCAGCATAAAACTTAGGAGATGGATATAGTTATCTAAGTTTAGTCTGATGACTGGGTGTCTACGTTCCTCTTCAAAACCTRCAGTGATGGAAACTCCCTGGTTCTTCATGGCAAACTGCTCTAGGACTTCTCTGTTTTACTGCTAGAAGTCTTGCCTGAAGCCCAAATCTTCCTTGGCTCATTGAACACCAACTGTAAGAAACKCCAGTGTGTTTGATTAGCAGAGTTTTACTCCATCTCCTTCATGTCAGAGTTTGATGCAGCCTTTTTGGCATCTGTGAAGGTTTCGAGAGGACTTTAAATATTAAATGGGAAGCAGGGACAACAGTCAGAAACAATTTGCAACAGCCTGCATTGCTGYTGATGCGATGCCTGAATCATGTTGTGTGCTTTTATGCTGAGCTATCATTCATTGCTGTGGGCTGGAAGAGAAGTGACAAATTTATGGATGGCAAATGATTATGTCTGAATGAAGAGAGGGCTTGGAGCCCATGCTGTACTGAGAAATGCTGCTTGAAGAGCCTTCTGTGGGAGCTTGGAAGTAGCCAGCTGAAGGAGCAGCTATGGCACATGGAGACTGTGGTGTGCACATTCACCTCAAGAACTCCCCACTGAGCTTGTACCCTGTCAACTCTCTGCTCACCAGGCTGGCATCTGTATCCTTTCTGTCTAATGCTACATCTGCTGAGCAGCATGAGAACAGATGATCAACCCATGAGTATKGCTCCAGCCTCAGACTGTAACATCGTGTCAGACCAGAGGCTGTGCTAGGCACTGTTGAATTCGTATGGAGGCACCTGGCAGGCCCTWGTGAGATGAATCTTGAGACAATTCAGCACTCAGTGAGGTGCTTGGGCTTTGGGCATCTGCCCTTTCCCTGTCACTGTGCAAACAGCAGAGTCATGGTGCCTGTGTGAACTATCTCCATCACAAGCCAGCAGCCCTGCAAGTTTGGTGCTTCCCAGTGTGTTACCCCGCGCTGTGCTCTTCGAGATATCCCAGATACCATACAGCCACAGCTACAATCCACCACAGTGTAGATTTTTGATGCAACTGAGCATTTTGCATGTGATCCATCTCCCTGATTTCCCAKGCCTTGCTGTATATGGATCATCCCAAAGCGAAAATTTCCAGTAAAACAGCCCGGTTGCCCCTGAAAACTGCTATGAAAAGCAGGTGAGAGTGATAATTGCACATCTTGATGTCTAATCTCATCTTTCTCAATTTCCCCCATTCTTTACTAAGGAGTGCTTTTTTTCCCCATCGTTCTCCATCCCTGGTCTAACAACTCCATTTAAGCGCAGACTTTAAGGCTGCGATGTGAAACGTTGCTTCTCCCGGCGGCGGATCAACTAATTCTCTTTGGCTGYCCCTGAAGTACCGACTGAGAGAAAATAATACTAATAACAGTGGTAGTAACTAATAGTAGTATTAACGGTTTCTAAATGTTTAATGTATTTTATCACTGCGGTCGGGGCTCTCCCTCCCGAGCGCGGCGCGAGCGCTCCTCGCGCGTCCCCCGCGGGCCGGGCGGGGCGGGGCGGGGCCGA
>NW_026623472.1:3044-90514 GCF_030028575.1 Malurus melanocephalus | reverse complement strand
CCCCGGGCAGCCGCACCGCCCGCTCCGCCCGCGCCGCCGCCATGGGCCGCGGGGCCGCCCCGCTCCGCCGCCTGCTGCTCTCCCTGCTCCTGCTGCCCGCCGCGGGGACGGGCGCCCCCGGAGCCTCCTTAACGCTGGGGGAACCGGAGACGGCGGAGGAGCTGATGGAGTACCGCGACCCTTGCAAAGCCGGTAGGGAAGCGGGCTGGCTGCAACTCTGGGAGAAGTTTGGAAGCACGGCGCCGGTGGACAGGTGTCCCTGCGAAGCGCTCTTCGGTACCCCGGGTCACCCGGCCGGACCGTGGCCAGGCTCACCTGATGGCGGCGGCGTCGGGAGYCCCCCGGCCCGGCCGGGAGCCGCCTCGGCATCCCGCTGCCCTCACAGCCCTGGCGGGCTCCCGGCGAGCTCCGCCGCTGCCCCTGCCCGCCGGGGAAGCAGGGTTCCAATTGCCCTCAGCCCGCGCCCCCCTGCCCACGCTGCCCGGGGGCTGTAGCCGGGTGGGAGGCTCTGCTTGGCGTTCTTTTTGTAAGATAAAAAGTCGCCTCACCCTCCCTCACCGCTCCCCCACCTGTCCCGCTCCGTCTCACGCGAGATTCCCTCTGCAAAGCCGGGAAATGTTCGGCCGTGCTTTTGGGGTTGGGGGGTTCTCCTCCCGCCCGCCTCCAATCATATTGGTTTTTTCCGTGCATTTTCACAGCCTTTTGGCAGGTGTTCGAACTTGCCCCGGGCTCTGTCCGGTGGAAGTTGCGCTGCGTGCCCCGGAGCGGCGGSAGCGCGGCGGCATTGGCGGGGCTCCCCGGGGCGCTCCGGCGGCTGTATCAAACACAGCCCGGCCTCCCGGGGCATCCCGGCTATCCACAGCTGCATGTGTGCAATTTACCATATCCTCTCCAGGAAGCCTCGATCTGCTYCCTCCATCCCTTCCTTGGAGCTTTTCGTTCCCTTGTCAGGCTGCACTCTGCTGGTTCTGAACTCGTTGCTTTTTATCTATTTGATTTCTAAAAGAGCTGCTGTCATCCCTAATGTTGAATTCCCTTAATTTAAAGAGAGTTTGGATGCGGATTTTCTCTTTGGAAAGCTAGGAGGTATACTTGATGGGAGTGTAACTTGTTTTGGTTCCAGCTATTGGAGAATGTTATAGTCTTGTGAATTTCTTCTCTGCTGAGAAATTGGCAGCTGATACCTTGTTAGTTGTGTTACATTTACAGATAACTTCTGTAAAGTCCTGTGTTCTTAATACTGTAGGAATCAAAAAAAGAAAGGAGTTTCTTTGTGTGTGCTGTTCTTGGTCTCTTGAGTTGGGGTTTAACCCCCTGAATGTTTTGCTAGCTGTTCCTCAGTGTCTCTTGGTGATAGCTTCCCTTGTTATCAGCTCTCTCCTGCCTGCTTTTGTSGTACTTGCCGCTGTTTCTGCTCACATAGATGAGCTCTGTAAAGGTAATAGCTATCAGAGCTTCTCTGCCTGGTACAGCAAGTTTAGCTGGCCTTGTATGTAGGCTGAGTGTGGTGGGTTTCCTTCTAAAATTCAGCTCACTCCTTTCCAGAGCGTATTTTTTGCACAAAACGTTCCATTGATCAGCAAGTCATYTGTCATTTGATATATGGTTTGGTGTGTGGGGAGGTTAATTCTTTTTAATGAATATGGGATCCAGCCCAAACATGCTTTACTGTATTTGTGTCTGCTTCTAAATGGTAACAAATTGATCTCTCTTTCCGGTGAAACTGGTTGTTAGTGACACAGCTATGGTTTAGACTTGGAGAGCTACAGGTACAGTGCTTTGGTTTTCCCATCTGAAAATGTATTATCGTTGCTTTCTTCTCAAAATTATACCATCATCTCTGTTGCCTCACTTTCCCTTGTGACTGTTGGGTGCTGCTGTCAGATCAAGTACATGGAGGATGAGGAATGCTCCTTTTAGGACCACAGAGAGAACATTTACTTTATTTGACTTCTCTACATGTAACAGGGAACCTGTGGGAGAAAAGGGAAAAAAWTATTTTCACAGCCTTCCATTTCGCTGACTTCACTGCAGGACCTTTTATCTTTTTCTCCCRCAGTCCCCTCATTTCCCAAACTCTCTCCCTCTCACTTATGCATGCACACAGAAAAGACCCTGGACTGCCAATGACAGCCCCCCTCCATTTACAGCAGCACTGCCTCTTGTGGTGGGCAGAGAAACTTTGTGTGTGTTATTCCTGTTAATTCAATTCAGGCAGGATCAATCACAGAAATTATTTTCTCACTTCCAGTGTTTGCCTCTTATGCTTTTCTAATGTCTTCTTTCCAATAGAAAGGGAGGAGCGAACAAGTCCTGTTTAGGTCATRCAGGTGATTCCTGTTCCTGCCAGGAGCAGGCTGGTGTTTCTGGYGGTGCTGGCATACAGCTGTCTGTGGTGGGGGCTGCCAGGCAGCCTAACCCAGCATTGCTCTGGCTTCCTGACCTGAGGCACCAATACTGCAGCTGAGTCTGCCTTTCTCACCCAGTCTGTGCATGTGTGGAGGACAGTGTGGTGCCTTCTGCTTTGCTGCAGCCGCCTGCACTGGTGAGCACCATTACCGGCTTTCTCAAGTTTCAGTCTTGTTTTCTGTAGAAGAAAGAGAYGCTGGTTCTTTCAGTGTGTCCTGACTGGTTGTATTTCCAGGCTCTCTGATCCAGTTTCTCTTCATCTGGCTATGCCCACCTAAAGTGCAGAGCTCTTAGGGAACAGGACACTCCTTAGATGCTGTGTATCTATCTCAGTGCACTGAATAGCTCCAGTTTTTAAAGTTAGCCCCAAGACAAACCAAACAAGGCTTGTACCACATGGACCTGTGTTAGACCCTGACTCATTTTCAGCATTCTTCCTCTTCTTGTCCTAGACCTTCAGCTCCTGGTGGAGCTAGGCAGGTGTTCACTGCTGCGARCACCATCTCAAAGGGTTAGTTAAGCTAAGATTAATAAGTGATCTATTTCTTTTAGTGAAACAAGCTGAAGACACTGTTAATAGAGTTGTCTCTCCAAGAGGGCCTGTCTGGGCTATTGTCTAATGTCTGTCACACTCTGCTCCTGATGAACTGTAGCAGTGACAAGTCTGCTTAATTTCCTTAGGCCTGAGTTCCTCCCCTCGTGGGACAGTGTTGGGATCTGTCAAGAAGCATCACTGGAGAGGGCATTGGCTGCAGCCCTGCTGTGAAATGCTCAGGTGTCTGGTATGTTTTGCAAGGGTAAACAGGTGTTCTGTGGAAACAGCTGGCACTGTGAGACTGGTGGTGATGCTTCCATCGCTGCTGCAGGCACTGGCTCCTGTGCTCAGTGCTGTGGYTGCAGATTGTAGGCAGGCTCTTAGCCCATTGTGAAGACAAGCTGCTGCTCCTCTTATATGATTTCCAGAGCTGTTAAAACTATATTGCGTTCTTTTTATTATCTTCTTTACTTTTTTAAAAATTTCCTGTGGTCTAATGCTGTGACCTAGAGGTTGTGATGGATTTAAATCTGACAGGTTACAACAATGAAAACTTAGCAGTTCCTCACCCCTGCAGCTCATGCCCTGAGATGGAGTGCAGCCTGTCAATGGTTGTTTTAGATGGTTGCTAGACTGTGAGTGGAAAGCCTGGCACATGCTTCTCTCTGTTGCATGAGTGGARGATGTAATAATCTCCTGCAGCAAGGCAGCACAGGGCAGCAACCTCCTAAATCACTGCAGCCACTGAGCCACTGGTATCAACTCATGCCCAGTTATCAGGGCTCAGTTGATGGGCCATAACTCCACTGCTGCTCAAGCTCTTAACTCTATCCATCCAGGATTTTTTTTTCCCCTAATGCTTTCCTGCCTTTTTGTAAGGCAGAAAGAAACAAGAAGATTCAATAGTGGCTGATCAAGGGGCAGCTGAGTCAGGGCTGCAATGTCAGGTTGAATTGCCAGGGAAGGTGGCAGTGCTGACTCTGTGAGGTGGATTTTGCTGAGTGTTGCAGCAGGTCACTGGAGCTTTTCAGCAGGGGCAGTACAAAGGTTCCTGCCCAGATCTGCTCTGTAATAGATGGAAAATGTCATAAGCCTGATATGTGCTTTGGATGAATCTGCTGCTCAGGGGATCTAGCTAAGGACACCCAGGCCAGTGTACAGATCTGAGTGAGGCTGTGTGACAGGCAGGCAGCMGGAGGAACCATGGTTGCCTTCTCAACAAAACAAGCATGTCCTTYTGAGACTCCTCAGACAAATTGGAACCAAAGGAATTAATAAATAGACTGTAATTTGCTCTGGTAGTTATTTTGGTGCAAGCTTGTACATACTTTAATTTGAGGTGAAGAGCAGAATCTCTGAGGTTCAGAGTGACCTCTGGGGATATCATCCTACTTACGTCAACAAGGGGAGGTGGGAGCTGTAAAATAGGAGGGAGAGCTGGGCACTAAATAACTTGCCCTGTGGATATGTACAGGCTCGATGATCCCTTCCTTCTAGCTCAAACCTGCTGTGAGGCTCTTCTCCACTTGCCAAGTGAGGAGAAAAAGCTGCAGTTTGGTCTCACCATCTTGCTTCCTGGGTACTTTGGMTCCTAGTGTGGTACTTCCTACCTTTTGTGAGCTGGAGGTGCARTGCAATAGTTCATCATCCAGGGAGGGGTCTAGTGAGGGTGTTCTGTGGTGGAGTCCTGTTTCTGTCTGCTCTGGGCAGTTCATCCTGGTGTGACATGTCCTTCCTACAGGCTGACGTGGGCCAACCTWCATATCTTGGCTCCCAGGCCAAATGCAGTGTTTCTGTGTGCAGGTGTTTGCATCAGGAAATTGCTAGAGCTCTCTGCCCAGCCACGTGTTCCTGAGGCACAGGCCAAAGGGGCTCCTGCTGCCTGAGTGTCTCAGGAGTCCTTCAGGAGGGTTTGTGTTGCTGAGGAGAGCCAGACCAAGGAGGAGTAGCCGATAGGTAYAAATGAGCCTTGCAGCAAGCTCAGCTTCTTTCTGTGAGACTTTGATCTCTCCATGGCTTTTGCTCTGGGCYGTTGCTTGCAGTGCTCTGAGTGGGCAGAGCCTGGCCTGGAGAGGGTGCAAAACAGAGCAGGGCTCTGGCAGAGAGCTAGTGCCTATAAAGRGAATTAGGCCCCATGGATTTTGTGGAGTTCTCAGGATATGAGCTCAAAAGGGGAAGAACTGAGRCAAGATGTGTGAGTGGATATCAACTGAGCAGCAATCCCATATCTCCTATTTCTTTATCACTAGAAAAGTGATTAGAGAAGCAGTTTGGCAATGATAGCTCATCTTTTCCTGCAAGCCACTGCTCCTTCAAGTAGGGGTTCTGCTTGTCCATCGCAGGATATTGCTGTGCATCCTTGCTCCTGCTCCACCTGCTGATTTGTTTCACCAACTTCTAAATGCCACATACATTTGGAGTTCTCACACTGAGTGCTGTCCCAAGAGCTATAAATTGTGCCCCATTGTTGTTCTGTTCCTCACAACTCTCCCTCTGTGTAGGCACAGCGCCTTTTGTTCTAGAGACAGCACATTTCATTCCGGCTGTGGCGCAAACATCTGAAGTCAGGTGCAGACATTTCTGTGGGCAGCTGAGGAATTTGCTGTTAGGAACTGAAAGCCTTGAGGGGGTAATCAAATGGGAAAGGGGAGAGAGCATCTGCAAAGTCTGAGTCATTTGAATGTTGCTTGAGTTTTGAGTGGGGTGCAGATGCTGTTTTCCCTATTGGATGCRTGGATCATTCATGTTAGCAGTGCAACTAGAAAGCTCTTTGCAGGCTGTGCTGTGGATCCAGCCCACCACCTCCTGACAAGGGCTTTCTTGCAATCTCTCAAGTGGTCCTGTTTAGCTTGGCAATGGTGGAAGCACTGGCAGAGTGTGTGCCAACCTGCCCTTTGCTAGGGAATCACAGAATCCTGTGAAGAAATCTCATTTGCATCCTACAGATCTTCTATAAGGGTTCAAAACCTCTGTGCTTGTATGGAAAGTGGCAGTGTAGCTGTGGTGGAGGTMTCAGTCCYGTGGTGTGGGGTCTGAGTTGTAGARGTGGGTGGGAGCCATAGGCTTACCCAAGGGCAGTCACTGTGTTGGTGGCAGTGCTGGGAGTTCTGTTCTCCTGACATTAGAAGGTATATGGCCTTCCAGAAAAGAAAGCTTCCTTTCTTTGCCACCAGTGCTTRTAGGAGTGCTTTGAGAGAAGAGCCTGGGATATGACCCAATTTGTGGGCTCCTCAATGCTGAGCTGATGGAAACGTTTATAGGGGAGCAAGASATCTCTCACTGGCAATAATTCCCCTTGCATTTTTCCCCTGGTACATTGCAGGAAGGGTTAAATACTCARCGAGGAAATTGACTCTTTTTGGGTGGTCTGGGAAAGAATGAGAGGGCAGACTGTTCAGTCTTTAATTTACCTGCTTTGGGGAGGTGACAGCAGTTACAGAACGGAAAACAGGTGGGTGAATACGACTGGAGTCTTTTCTTCAGTGATGCAGCTGTTTGCCATTAGGGAGGTGTTTTGCAGTGAGATAGAGCTGCAGCAGAAGCTTCCTCCTCAAAGGGAAGGTTTAAGGTGACTTTTATTATAATCCTAGCTGAGCACAAGCTAATGGCTCTGGCTTAAAGAAATAATAACCACCAACCCTTTTATTGCACCTGAGATTCCCAAGCCGGGAAGTCAGTGCCCTGGGGAATTGGAAAGCAAAACCTTAAGATCACCACCACTTGAGATCTGGGTCTGAAGTCCTTGCAGTGTTTACCTGTCTTCTTGGGATCTGACTAAATCATGCTTGGTCTTTGACACTTCTTGGGGTGTGTTGGATCTGCTTCTCCTGTGTGAGATGTAACTCTCCGTGCTATACCTACACCTTGGGATTTAGCAGTGGACAGGACAGAGGATGGACAAATTTAGGACAGAGGACTTCCTTTTTTTTTTTTTCCCCTTAAAAAAGCCTGGTAGGGTGGGGAAGAGGTGCTTGCAGTTGTCATGGATACTTCTTCAGAGCTTTTATTGAGCTTTGTAGTGTGGGTGCAGTTCACAGGTGTTTGCCCTTGACCACAGCCCGCACAGGTGGGATCAAGGAATGTTGCTTGTCCTTCAGCTGTTCTGTAGAGTAAGATTAGTAAGTCATAGAGTACCAGACAAAGGCATTTAGAAACGGTGCTGTAAGTCTTCCAGGATTTAAAAGTCCACAAAGCTGARGATTTTGGTTGGAGGCACTTTCCATTTCTGTAATTACATTATAC
This sequence comes from Malurus melanocephalus, assembly GCF_030028575.1. NCBI lineage: Eukaryota > Metazoa > Chordata > Aves > Passeriformes > Maluridae > Malurus > Malurus melanocephalus. The sequence continues at coordinate 83,328 of NW_026623472.1, read as the reverse complement.
CTTTGCAGTTGCACTTGGCGATTTTATGTTCTCCCTGCTCTAACCTGTGTAGGGTGCCTACCCTTGATGATGGTTAACACAAGAAATTGCTGCAATTTCTGGTAACCCACCTCTTTCTTGCTGCTGAAACTGTGCCAGTGGGTGTCTCCCAGGTGAGTGGCTGCTGGCCCAGTGTGGGGAAAGGCTGTGTGGYTGTAGATAGCCACTGCAACATGCTCATTAGCCCTTGGGAAATGGACAGTGCCATGTGCCTGATACACTGATACATTCTAATCTGCTTTGCCTGATACTTTAATTACCTTMTTTTTTTCCCATGGCCTTTGCTGCAGACACCTTTGTGCTCTGCCTGCTTGCCTCTGTGTTCCCTGTGTATTCATTTCTGGTGTTTCCYGGTTTCCCTTTTGCTGAAGCCCTCTCCAAACTGCCTGGAGGATTGCTCAAATCCTTCTCTGCTTCCTCCCACCACTTGCAGGTGTTCTACAATGCCCTCTCCCCCGGGCTCTGGGGAGCCACGTCTCCTCTCCCATCCTGGCAGTAACTCCCGGAGGTCAGTTGGTTCTATCCTTGCTCACCCAAGAGCAGCCCTGTTGTGAATCCACCTGCTCTGCTCACTTGATCAGCCAGTGTGCAACAGGCTGCTTGCTGTAATAAATGGGCTGCTCTGCCCARCTCCCCTTCTCTTCCAGAAACAGGAGGGAAATGTGGGGCTGGGTTCTGTGACTCAGAGTGCAGAGCTGAGGAATGATGACTCGGTGTCTGTGCTGAGGAGGTGATAATGGAACTGGGGGGACACTGACCTGACAGGGCAGTCTGTGTGCTGATTTGGAGATGGGCAGGCTTGGAAGGAAGGAGGCACCTCTGACACTGAATGATTCTGTTATTCTGGATCACAAGTATTGGAGATATTAAGCTGCAACAAAACCACTTTCAACTAGTGCTGAAATGTGATTTCAGTATTCAAAAGAGATAGATGACTAAGCAGAAACTGGCTGTTGTTTTGATTCAGCTACTWAGTCTTCTGGGTTTGTTTGGTTTTTGGTGTTTTTCCTCCTTTGTTGCAGCTGAGCTTCCAGAAATGCTGATCTCCAAKCATACTTTGATGTTCAGACTCATTCTAGCACTTCCTGAACAGGAAGGTTCCCTGTCAATAAAAACTGCTTAAATGTGCAAGGAAGTCCTTGATTAAAGAACTCTCAATGATTAGTTGCTSTTTCTTGGCTAGTTTGTGTCAGCCCAGCTTGCAATGAAGAGTAATCTCTGTGTGTTGAGAAGGAAGCCCACAGGAAATCCCAGCAACTGGTAAATTCTGGTTTCTCAAGCCTCTGGTTTGAGTGGTACAAATTGTCAGAGACCCACAGCTGCTGCTGGTCCRTGAATCAGTTCAACTTCAGACCTGAATGGAAATTCACATCCTCTCCAGTAATTKTATATTTGTGTAAATGTCAGCACTCAAGTAAAAAGCATCTATTTAACTTCTCCATCCACAAACCCCAAAGCTGTTCACAGAGCAAACCATACCACAGTGTTTTGAGCCGAGTGCTTTATCTCCTCCTTTGGAGAACTGCTGTTGGAGGACATTTGAGTCCCTCTGCCTCCTTATTAGAAGAGGCTGATTGATACAGTATTGGGTGCTGAGGAGTACCTTTGTCCACTTTTCATGGTATCCCCTTTTCATAACTGTGGGTGTTGCTGGTCTCACRCTCCTCATCAGTGTGACTGAACCTAGCATTGTCTGAAAACAGCATTGCCTAAGTGCTTTCATTTGCTCAGAATTTTGGCAAAATTGATATGTTTGTTTAGCATTCTACATGCTGAATTTCAGGGGGGCCTTGCTGAGGGTGGTTCATTTCAAAGAGCAGACATTGAAAGAGAGGGATGTAATGACAAACTGTGCCCTTCTTCCCACTAACACTGGCTGTACCTGACAGAAGGGCTTGTCCCTGCTCCAGGGACAGACATCTGCTGTGGAAGTGGAGGATTGTCCAGACTGCTGTGTGTATTGGCAGGATGCTATGTGATGAAGGTATTGGTTCAGTAAGGCATTGGTTTTGCTTTGCAATTCCTCGGATGTAAAAATCCTTAAACTCAGTAAACTTGCAAAGTCAAAACTCACAGAAATGCCAGCGTTAGGTCTGCTTTGGAGCTGTGGTGTAGTTCCTTGGGCATGAAGGCAGACTTGAATGATGTGACGTGGATCTCTGACTTGAAAAGCTATCCTGTGCAAYGAATCTAACCTGAGGCTGCATCAAATACGAAAAACAGAGGGGACTTCTGGCTGCATTATCCATGTCTCTGATGCAGAAATTGGGTWATGGGTAGCAAACAAGGCAGCTGCTGCAGGAGAAGCTTGTACAGCTGTGTGGCAGAGGTGTTTGAGCTGGAGTCAAGAGGACCCAGACTGAGAAACATCCATTGGTAATTCTTGCAGGCAGTGGGGGAACCCAATATAGTGACCTGCAAGTTCAGTGGCCTTGAAAGAAGGATGGAAATCTTGYACCTGCATTTCCCTCCCTGAGTACCTTGGACCCAAGTAGATCTATATGTTGGATCACTCAGTGTCAGTAGGTCAAACTAGATGTGGGCAGGGGAGTGATAAAATAGCAAGGGTCTTCTCTTCATTTGTGGGGCCTGACAGTAGGGCTTCAGAACGCATCTGGCTCTGGATGTCTTTGATACTCCAGAGGTCTAGTTCAGCCTTCTGTGATCACCAGATCTTGTACTCTGCCATTGCCCAGATGCTTCTTTGTTGATAKAAAGATAAGGAACAGATTTTTATATGAAAGTGAGTTTTGAGAAGTCTTGGCCACGGGATGAAAAACTGTTTATGTTATTTGCGCAGTGTGATTTCTTGTGCAGTCTGTTTTTTATGGTTCTATTGCAGTTACTCACACCAGAGGCCCACAGACCATTTTGTTTCATCTGTGGTGGTACTGCTGGCCCAAGCAGGCAGAGAYGGTCTGGCTCTTGGGGCTGATCCTTTGAGGGGGCAGGGGTGCCTGTTGGGCTGGTTTTGCCCTGGAAGAAGAGCCTGCTGTTTGCTGTGCTGTTGGTATTGGAAGAGTGTTTTGCTCAGTGAGGCTCTGAGCTGCAGCTGGCGCCTGTATGGARCTGCTGATGTGTTGTGCAGTTGACCGCTGCCTGGATTTAATCTCTAACCTTTGATTGTTCTCGAAAGCATGTTCTAGGGATTTCATTCCCACCCACACTGCTCCTGTGACCCCTTCCATTTCYTGGGTGTCTAAGTACAGAACAGAGAAGATTCATTAACCTGGTAAGTAACCCCTTTTTATGAGGGAAGTGATTTTCCGTCACGCTCTGTTAGATCCTATTGATTTCTGTTTTTCCCCTTCTTGGCCTCTTTTGCCATATATTCTCCTCTTTGTCATGCTTCAGTAGGAAGGTGATATGTGATATGCTGGGGTGGCTTTTTTTTTGCTGTTTCCTGGGCAAAGAGCTGGGATCTCCTAAGGCCATCGCTCAAGTGCCCACGWCTCTGCCTTTTCTTGGAAAGCTTTGTTGTCAAGGCAAACTGCTGGTTGTTAATAGGATGTTGACATGAGGAGTAAAACCTCCTGGCTGCCCTCCTTTGTTTTGATGTTGAAAAGAGCATTTTCTATCTTTTGCTCTCTTTGCCCATTGTACAATCCCTCATCTCCTGGCGGAGGTGTGACGCATTTGCCATGGGGKTTGCAAGCATGCGTGAAATGGAGACCCTCAAACCATCACGTGTGCCTGCTGTTTCTGTCCTCCTGGGTCATGGCAGTGGCTGGATCCTGACACTTTTGTGGTGAAATGGAAGGAGCTGCCAGGTTTGGGCTTGTCCCACAGGCTTGTTGTCACAGAGGCAGATTGTGRCACGTGTGCGGGGAAAAGGCATCTCCTTGGATCTGAGTGGGAGTGCATGAGGGTGTCCCCCGTTTCAGTAGGAACAGGACATTCAGTGAAAAATTCCAGACAGGGAATGAGGAAAGTGTTTGCTTCCCAACCAGTTTCCTCATACTGTAGGCATTTGTGTATTTCTCCCTCTGGACAGCCATCTCTGTGCTATTGCAAAGATAGAATATTACAAATATAACAATRCTAAATACATGGTCTTTCAACAGGRTACCTTGGTTYTGAGAAGGCTGTTGTGGTTTTYTAATGTATTTGATTTTTAGACAGAGCCTTTYTGTGATTCAAGGCAGATATTTCAGTAGTTGAAGAAATAGTTTTCTTTCCAAAAGTACACTTTCCTCTTTTGTAAATTTCTCAACTTCCATAGCTCTTGCTAAATTTCTCATGTATAAATGAAGTCTATGCTAGTTCTGTGTTGGACTACTGCAATTGAAGCATCAATGGCTTAAAATCTAAGGAAGCATTGTTGTTTCTCTTAGAGTTTTTGCATTGTTACAGGAAGATGTATTTGAAGCCGTGGTTGGATTTTACGCCACTTATCCAAGTTTTGCTCATGTTCAGCCAATCACAATGATCAGCTTTGCCCAAACAGAGGAACAGAGCTCTCTGTGGCAAGGGTTGTCATCTAGATTGACCTAAAGAAAGGGGCATGAAGAATAGATCCTATTTATTTTCAGATCTTAGGCTGCACTTTCTCTGAAACAGGCAGTTAAATCCCGAGGGGTCAGTGAAGGGATGTGAATTCTGTTTGCAGACCAAGCAGGCTGATCCACAGTGGTGCAGAGTGGAGATCTGTGCTCCCAGCTCTCAGTAAAACAAGGCCTGAGTCTGGTGCTAGGCTGCTGGAAGCCCTGCTTTCGTGGTTCCCTTCATTATGTGGGGAAAGAGGAAGAGGCTCACTGGACGTTTTTGTGGAGAAAGAGGGTGGATGTTCAGTGAGTTTAATATGCTAGAAATCTGCTGCTCTTAGTTGTAAACAGTTGTGAGGAAAAAACCCAGCATACTAAAATGTTCTTAAAATGCCTTCTGTCAAGTATTTAAAGTTGTTTTGTTCTTACTGCTGTCAAGGCTTTGAACTTTGAGTGTGTGGTGGTTGTTTTTTCATCGTTCTTTTCAAAGTTTCTTCATGTCCTTCATTAACCCTAAAGACTCCTAACTTACCTTGAAAGGGGAATTGTAATCTGTACATGTTAATRCAAGTTGGGTTAGAGAGGCTGGGAGGTCTCACAGCAAAACAGGGAAGGATTGGTAATATTGCTGTCAGTGGAGGGTGGCACCATCAAATGATCAAAAGGATGTGGGGCTGGCTAGGGAGGCTTGGGACCCCTTAAAACACACCTCGGAATCTATCATGTTTTGTTTTCCATCTGGTGAATGCAGGACTGCAGCTTGGTGACTCTTCCTGCATGACTGTTTTCGTAATGCAGAAGTGCCCTTTCAGTTGCTGTGAAGGCCCAAAGGATTGTGTTCAGGAGTGTGCAGGTATTCCTTCYCATGGGAGGAGTGGATCTCTCCTCTGCTCTGTGGTGCTGCTGTGTGATGTGATGCCAGCAGCTTCTGCATCCTCAAGGGCTGCTCTGAGGATGCTGCTGTCCTCTGGAGAGGGAAACTCTGGAATGAGCTGTGTTCTGACTGGAGGTGAGGGATGGGGTTGTGCCTCTTCTCTTTTTGTTGGTGTGGAGGCMGAGAGGGTGACAGATACACCGCAAGTTTTGCATCCTGGGGCTCTTGTTACTCATTGTCAAAACCTGCAGCAAACTCTGTTACGTTGTCACAAGCCAAGGTCCTGGCCTTGTCTTCATCCCCCTGCCTTGCCCTGAATTTTGCTAACATGCATGAATACAGAGTCCTGAAATTCAGGTTCATGGTTCCAAAGTTCATGGTCTTGAGAATAAACAAAAAACTATTGTGGTGGCTGAGAGCTGCATACCCCATTAACCCAGAATCATGAATATTTATTGTGCTGGATTACAAAAGAAAATAGAGACTATATTGTATTTCCTATAACTTTATTTCCATGGCATCTTTTCTTGGTGGGTCACTTTAATGTAAGCTTTGCTTATTTAGTTGCACACTTTAAGCCGATTAACTTTTTACTAATAAAATGTGTGTTGCCTCCCTTTGTCCCAGCTACTGTTTGTTTGTAGCTACACTCCTGTGACAAAGAGTCCCAGAGAACTGCTTTAAGCTCTGGGTAAATCCCACTGCTGGAGGCTTTGGCCCAGCTGAATGTGTCGGGGCTGATTTCAGCCTTGCATTTTCCGTTTCCCTCTCTTGCTACCTGAAAGTTGGACCCTCAAGGCAAGTTCTTTGCCTTGAACACCTTTCCACTCTTGAAATCATTTGTGGTGTTCTGGGGCTGGCTGAAATTATTTAGGCTGTTGTTGCTCTCTGAGCTGGGCTAATATAAAACTGCAAGTGGTGGGAATTGGGGTTTTCCAACTATGAAGACTGGTCTGTGGCTCTGCATCTTCAGTAGTTTCCCAGCTGGTAACCACATTATTCTTTCCTGCTTACATAATTTGCCCTGTCATTCAATGTCCAACATGCTGCGTGTTTTACTGTGACTTCTCTCTAAGAGAAGTATACTCCTAGAGAGGTGATTGCATCCTGCCATTTTGCTAAAGACCCCATATGAAAACTATCCTTTCTCACCAAAGGCAATTCAGCCCAGAATTTTAAAGTTAGTTGGGAGCCAAAAGGCATGGATAAGCACTTGGAAAATACTTTCTAAAGGCCTTTTATAAATCTGTTCTTTTATATTTGGAGCTTTGCTAAAGCTAAAATGATCCCTTAGAAATGTACTGTTAATACTTAAGAATGACTAATCTGCCTCAAAATAAGCTCAGTAACCTGTTTTCATTGGGGCCGCAGAAAAGGAGGTGCAGAAAAATGGGGTAAAACAGGGGTACATCCAAAAAGTCTCCCTGCAGTAGACTCCACAATCCCTCGTCCAGCTCTCTGTCTTTAATAGTCTTGGATAGCTTTGTCTCTCACCTGCCTTCTTTTTGAACCTGTGTAAGCTTTTAGCATCCATAGCCTGCTGGAATAAGAAGTGCCAGAGCTTAACTGCAGCATGTCTGTGCTCTCTTTTCTTACTCACCTGTGAGTCAGAGCATCTGGTGTCTCAGAGGTTTAGTTAATATTGCCTACCTGTTTCCATTCTTGTTTCCTTTTACARCAAAGCTTCCCACAGGCTGGCTCTTGTCTTGGGGAGCTTCAGAGGAACTCAGCGGTTTTTAATAGCAGAAAATGCTCGTCCTTTCTTTTGAAGGAAAATCCTTTCTTTAAGAACTCTGAGATCACACTGGCTGTGGAAAAGTAGCAGGCAGCCATGCTCCACACCTTATGACTATTGCTTAGTGCTTCTCTGCAGCACTCTGCAGCAGATCATATGAGCTTATAACCGGCTTTCAGCTGGTTTGGGATTCTGCTTAGGAGCTAGAGGTGACCCAGGAAAAGCAGTTCTGAAGATCAGTGGGTAGGGGCACTTCTTAGCTTGTGAAAGTTCACAACCTGTGCTCATTCTGTTGTCACCTGGAAAGCATGAAGTGGCAGTGCAACTCCTTCGGGTAGTCATACTCAGTATTCCCTGCTGATGGCAGAAGTAGGGTGTACTCAGTGTAGTGCACTGGTTTCCCTCTACAGGGGAATATTTTGGGATTTATTTATTGTTTCAGATTTGTGAAGTTCTTTGGGTTTTCTTCCCCAAACTTTCCCAATGGCTGTTTGCCCTGTATTTAGGACTAGTGGAGCAGATGAAGTTTCACGTGACTCATGACTGATTTTCAGCATCAGGTGTATGGTTTAAAAGGGTATATTAGCAACAAGCCCAGGGAAATACACTGATGTGTTTCCCCTTTCCCTTGTGCTCTGACCCATTGTACCACTCTTGCAACCTTTGTGTGCAGTCAGACCTGGTGAGGAAACAAAACCAGGCTTAGCATGTGAAGCCACCGCCAGCCATAAATAATGRTTCCCCATGTGATGACACCCTGTCCCTGTGTTACAGTTATGCTGTGTTCTGCAGCTGGGACACCTTCGATGTGAAAGAACCCTGTGAACTATACTTGTCCTGCCTAATCAGCATGTTAATTGCTTTGTTTGAGGAATGTGCTATGTTGGAAACTGAATTCTGTTTTCTGAGCTGCCTTAAAGATTACTTTTCTCAACATCTTCAGACTGCTAGACCCTAGTAAACTCCTTTTTACCAGTGGATTAGTCTGCTTTCAGCTCTTCAGTGTCTGATGGTGACGGATGTCAGTCCTCTCTTGCAGGTAYGTGAAGAGTGGGTGAAGGCTTGCTCCCCACTATACTGCAGGTCTGTGCAAAATCTGGAGGGGAATCAGAAGAGCACAGCTTTGAAACCCTCCATGTTAGGCCATATTGCTTTMTGGTGGTTTTTTATCTTGTGCAAGGTGTGTACCATGTAGGGGAACACTGGCATTTGATGGGTGTTGMTGTGGCTGCAGAGTCATGACTGACAGGAGGGGTTGTTACAATATGAATAGATGGGCATGTTTTGTTGATGGGGACAGCCCTTCTGGAAAGGGCCTGCATTTTGCTTTCCACTGATCTGCAGCTGGCTCTGACAAAGTGAGAGGCAAATCTCCTTCCTCATCCTTYCTGCTAATGGAGGGAGAGAAAGGGGTTTGCTACTGCTCCCTCGCGCTCTCCTGCTGAGCTAATCCCCTGTCCATGGCATCTTCTGGAGGAGCAGGGGTGATTAAAAACCAGCAGCCACTGGAGCAAACATCTGAGCACCACCTCTTCTTTCTARCCCAGGACAAGTGTCCTGCAGTAAACAAGCCACTTTCTGGTGTGGTGCCTTCTTTTTTTCCAGCAGGGCTGGTGATCTTGCCTGCTGCTGATGCTCAGGGTTTCTCATGGTAAGGCCTGGCTTAAAGCTGTGTGAAAGGAACTAGATTCTAGTTTGCAGTTTTTTGGGCTGGAATTTTCCTTAACTAGTTTGCTGTGGCTGGGAAGGAGTGTTTTTAGAGCCTGAGCYTGAAAAGGGCTTCATTGTCTCAGAGCAGGGCTTACACAGAGACCGTACTGGCACTGCTAAATCCTGGCAACTGCCTCAAAGCAGCTCTGGTCCCTCTCGCCTTTGCTTCCTGCTTTTGTCAAACTGCAATCTCCCACTTCAAAGACTGGCACGCTCCTGACACAAGGCTGTTTGCTATCCAGAGGGCACAAACAGCTTGTCAGGGGAMGACTTTGTGTAATGATATTTTATTAAAGCTGAGAAATATCAAAATTGAAATTTGCTTTTATACCTTCAGCCCTACTGCTTCGGTTTTGTGATAGTCGTTCATTATGTGATTRCATGACACTGCTTCAGGAATAGATCCAGCGGTGGGGTGGAGGGGACTGATGAGGACAGAGATCCTTTCTTTTCTCTTGTAGAGCCAGGGAGGTACACACCGAGCAAAGATGAAAAAAGATCCTTGCTGGCTTTGTACTTTCCTGGGTGTTTGGCACAGGAGCATATGGATCACTTGCGAAAGTGCCAACTACTTGCTGTCACAAACTGGGGAGCAGAGCTTTGACACAGACTGGGCTACTGCACAGGGTGCAGCTGAGGTGTTTCAGAGGAGTATGGCCTGCAGARACACTTACGATTTATATTTATATAGTTGAATATTTATAATGTAATCTTATAAATGTTTGTGGAGGCCTGGAATATGTATTTCTGACTGATGCTTTGTATTCAGGACAAAGCTGGAAAGGGAGGGATGGGCATACTGAGCTAGAAGTCTACCCACTGCCTAAGGGTTCACCAGCTGCTCTCTGAGCCAGCCATGTCCTCTGACGCTGCAGTCATGGCCACTTTATTCTGATTTAAAGCTGGGCTGYTGCTGAGGAAGACGGTCTTCCCTCCCATCCTCCTTCTCCCAGTGTCAGTGAGCTATGGGAACTGAGGACAAAGAGGGACTCATCTGGTTTTTACTCAGAACCAAGTGGWTTTTTACTTTCCAGTCCTCTGAATGCTTGTGGTAGCACAGGAAAGGCCATAGGAACAAGTGATTGGAAAGGACGAAGGGAATTAAAGAGATAAACCTGAGAGATAAAGCTGCCTCTGGGAGTGTTAAACCAACAGTTCTGCAAACCGAATATCATCTASAGTGAGATGGTATTTCTATTGTGAATGCGCTTGGTCTTATCCTGCTCTCTTGTCTGGACAGTCRTAGCTGCAGTTAATGTTCCCTGAGAGACCCTCCAGTTTCCCTGAAGTTGTAGGAGGTTGCATGTATTGACAATCAAATGTGACTGGAAAGTGCTAACGAGGTGTTAACAGTTAATGGAGGTGTGGAAAGTAGCCGATATTTACATATGCATGAAGCATAAGCCTTGTTGAATGTCATCTTCCGGATGCCTGAGGGAGCAGAGCTCAGACTGGTGTCTCTGGCCTTTCCTGGGAGGTGGAGGATTAATGATGCCTTCTTCAAACTGCTGAACACTCTGTTTTTATGCTGGCTCTTCACATCTGCTGAGGTATGATACAGCTCTAAATGCCATGAAGGGCCTTTAAATGGCAAACAGCTTCCACCTGAGATCCTCCTGACTCCAGAGCCTSACTCCAGGTCTGAACCTGCAATTTACTAGCAATTATATTTAATATGAATTCCACCATCTTGCCTTTTGAGATGGCAGTGTGTTGATTTAAATTCTATTCCCAGTCTCCAGTGTACTGATTACTGTTCATGAGAAGACTAATGCTCTGCAGTGATATCCCCAAAAGCAAAGAAGACTGYGATGGAGAGCCTGGATATGTTCCTAGCACTTTCTGATGCCAGTCTTCCATTACTGTAACTTCGCATGTGCTCCAGGCTTCCTGCAGAGTTTAGGGCATGAAATAACTCCTGTAATTTGGACCCATGGGAAGAGGCTGAACTGGAGAGAACCCTGCACTGATGGTGGAGGAAGCAGAAGTGGCTGCTGTTAGTATGCTGAATTGCACAGCATTTTCATTCATTCCAGCTGTTTAATGGGATTACACGAGGAGTGGCTTCTGCCTGCAGACATTTAGTGCCTATGGAAATCTGCAGCTGTCTGAGTCGGTTATTTGCAAATCCCATGTCTCCCCTTTATGCGTAGGAATTTCTGAATGACAGAAACCATGTGAATCAATTGCATGAGTGATTTTTCACGTGCTTCACCCAGTATCAGACGTGAGGGATATTTTCTGTTAGCTGTGTTTGTGGCTCCCAACAGCTTTCTCAAAGAGGGAGGAGATGCTGCAGGGTGCCCATGAGATGTAGGAGTAGGATGGCTGTGGTGAGGGCGAATCCCTCTGCCCCTGTGCAAGGCAGCGTGGAGCTGCATGCTCTCATATTCCGCTTGTCCTTTGTGTGATACTGCCTGCCTGGTGAAGTGGCAAGGAGTAGACACCCTCCATCCTCAGGAAAGGGAGGGGAGCTCCAACACCTTGGTGCTGGCCAGCAGGATGGTCTGTCTAATGGTGGAGCACTGGGGTGGAGATCTCGGACATTCAGCTCTATCTGGGGTTCTGTGACCATAAAATAATTACTTCTTCAGGACAGGCTGAGAAGCAGATCTTCGGATGGCTCTTTGAGGCACCTGTTTGGTGTCTGCTCCAGCAAACTCTGAAGAGACAATGTTGATTTTTCTGTGCAAGGCCAGTTCCAGTAGGCACAGGCTCTGCACTTCCCTGGGGTTGTGTTTTCCATTGACAAAGAAAATAGTGGCATCTGTGTACCTTCCCCTTTGAATTTTTAAATCCTTCTAATAGCCTCCCCTCCATTTCCTAATAGAGGTATTTATTGTCTGCTTCCCTGACTGGATCTACCTCTTGGAGAGCAGTAACCTTGAGTGAAGGCCTTACTGACAGTGCTTCCATCTACACATGCACAGACCATAAATTTGGATGTGGTCTATTTGTAATACAACAAGTGACCTCTTGCCAGGCTGGAAYGGAGGGGAAAGCCACTGTGCGTACATTAGAAGTGAAATGTTAASTTCTGGTTGCACAGCAGAATGTCGAAACATGAATACATAGCTCCATAGTGTATAGAGCCACAGAGCTTTATTTATGCTTTGAGCAATTTCAACAGTTCCAGCCTGGTGCCTGATGTCTGGAAATATTTGGGTAAGGACTGGGCAAGAAGCATGGCTGTCCTATGAGTAAGTAATGTTTTCTGGAACAAGGAGCAGGAGGTGGTTACACTGATAAAGGGTGATGAAACACTAGAACAGGTTGCCCAGAAAGGTGGCAGATGCCCCATTCCTAAAAGCATTCAAGATCAGTTTGGATGGGCTCTGAGCTACCAGATTAGTTGAAAGTGTCCCTRTTCATTGCAGGTAGTTAGAACTTGACCTTTGAAGGTTCTTTCCAACCCAAAYYCTTCTATGATTCTATGATCTTGACATAGAGGTGTCATCACAGGTCTTTTCTAAAGTCTGCCCACTGTGATTTGTAAAGTGTGTTAACTGCAGTGGCACAATTCCAAGAGGAGGCAGTGTTTGGACTGGTCAGCAGCATCTGACTGTAGAAGGGGCTGGAGAAGCCCAGGCAAACCTGGGAAAAAAGGAGCTGTTGCTCCAARATGAAACTTTTCTCTGTGGAAGCCAGACAATCTCCCCATTTATTTCCAAGTGGCATTTGGTCACAGTTCTTTGGCAACATATGGAAACTGTTTAAATTAGCCATATGAGCCATGCGTGGAACAGATGCATGTTCTTGAGCAGGATTTTATYGTCGATGTTTGAGCAAGTGAAGGCTGCAGCTGGCTTGCTTGGGAAGTGAGAACATGTCCTCACCCAGATGTAGTTAAGTACTTGAATTGAAACAGAACTAGCATGTTAAAGAATGTGTCAATAAAGATCAATTTCTGATGGSTACCTACTGCATAAATAATATCAATGGACATAATGACACTAAACCTTTCACTGCTTTCGTGGCTGCTCACTGCTGCTGCAGGATCAGTTGTGTCAAAACAAGATGAGGTGCATGACTTCCTTGCTAGTGTCTTTCACTTGTATGCTGCTCTATCAACAGCCTAAAAGCTCTGAGGTCGGAACACAATTCTACACCTTTCCTGGTGCTTGTTGCTGTAGGTGTTTGGGTGACTGAGTTTAGCTGATCTGTAACAGTAACACTGAAATACAGGAATAGAGCATTTATAGCAGTGATATTCAGAAAAGGATGAGGAAGCAATGAACATTTTGGGACATCAGAAAGAGCCATATGAAGGAAGGCCAGGGCAGGATGCAAACCTCTCCTGTGAGGACAGCACTGTGATTTTGTGTGCTGCACATGGAAGTCTGCACAGTGCAGTATTTATAGAGGGGTTTGCTGCTGCCAGATTTATAATGCTCACCATTACGAAGCAGACTGGAAGAGTGCCTGCTGGAGCAGGCTGACTCCATCCTCTGCTGTGTGTCTACAGGTGCARATCCAGAGAGGCATTTGAACAGGCTGCTGGTGAGCCTTGTGAGCCACAGCAGGGGAAGCCAGAGATCCTGTTTACTCTGTATAAATGATGAGGCAATCACTGGTTTCTTTCAGATTTCTTGCAGGAGTTTAAAACAGACAGGGAATGACCAGAGAGACATGTGGTATTTGGGAGGGTTCTAGAAGCAAGTGTCTCTCTGAACCAAGTATTCTTTCAACAACCTGTGCTCTGGGCTGCGTTGTGCTGAGCTRCCAGCACAGCATCCATCTGGGGCACCACTGTATCCTGCAGGATTGTCCCTTCTGGGAAAGCCACCTCTTCAGGTTACATGACGCTAGAGGGCAGGTTTCGGTGAGCAAAGTACTGATACTTTGACTGATGGATGAACGTGGGTGGAACATCTCTTGTGGTGTGTTTTGACATCTTGTTTGGTTTTGTTCATATGTTTCTTTGGACTGTGTTTGCCAGTAGTGAGACTCTCCTGGAAGCATCCTTGTCCCAGGTGTTACTCTAGCAATGTTTTGTGTATGATAGGGGGTGGAGCACTTCATTTTGCATGGTTATTTTTAGCCCCTAAATATTTGTAGTGATGCCAGTCCAGGATGGTGACTGGATGACAAGGAAGGGCTGTGTTCCCTGCCAGAGTGAGTGATTTCCACTCCTGCTCAGGGTGCCCCTGTAATTTTTCACATGTACTGTCTCTCTCCAGGGAATGTTTGTAAAGTTTGTTTCTTTATATAGAAGAGCGAAGAAAGCAGATAAAGTCTGTTGGTCTAATTTTGCTCTGTGTTTGGTTGTTGGTTTGGGATTTTTTTTTTGTTTGTTTTTCCAGAGGGGAAATATACTTGTTTGGTTTATTTTTTAATTTTGCTCCTTATTAATACAACAAAAATGCTATGTTTAAGACTGCATCGCAGCTCAGTGTATGCCTGGGACAGTGCTGATGCCAACTTGGGACAGTTCTCTCCAAAATGGGAGTGCTTTGCTGTGTTATGTTCCCCTATTTCCTCTGCTACCACCTCTTGCTTTTCATTGATGCTGTGACTTTGCAGCTTGTCGGGGCCCCAGTCCTGTGTGTTGCTGAGCCCTTCATTCCCTGGAGTGAGCTGTGGTCCTTGCTGGTTGGCAGAGCAGGAATGTGGCATTTGCCTGGCTCCTGAAATCTCAGCAAGGATGGCTTTTTTTGTCTTTTTTGCTGGACATCTATGCGTGGTTTAAGGCATGAGCCCTGCTGTAATCTGGGGGTGCCTTTGGTCACATCCCATGCCCCCACCATGCCATCAGTGCTGCAGCTACTCTGGCTTCTAATCTCATTCTGATCTCTTCATTGTGGTGTTTTTGGCAACCCAAATTCCCCACCCAGGCCTGAGAATTTAACATCAGCACATTTGCATGACTGATCAGATTTGTCTCGCTTCTGTGACGACATTGTTTCTATGGAAAATTAATGGATTCTCACGTTGTATTTTTAATGGCTGAAACCACCTCCCTGCCCACCCTCCCATCCCTGAGCTTTCAGAGGGAAAGTCTGTAAACAGCTCAAATTAGCTATCCTCCATAAATAGCTCCCATTTCTTTCCTGCCTGCTGTCCGTTTCTTTTTTCTCTTCCAACAGTGCTGCAACACTCCTCTCCTGGTGTTGGTGGATAAAGAACAATGAGTAAAATGAGCCTATGTTTGCTTTCCTTGTCTGGCCCTTGAATAGATGTGATCTATCATGAACTGCCTCCTTTCATTCAAGACCATGTGGTTTTAAATTGTCAGCCTGCCTTAAATTTTGTTCCAAGCAGGCCAGCTTTGCTACCTTCCTTTTTGAGGATGTAACTCAGTTCRTGGCTCTGCTTCTGTTTGTTTTTGCCATGAGCTAATTTCTTCTGGGGGTAGGCAGGTGGCAGTGCATTTCCTGCCTRTTTGGGGTCAGCCATTCTCCTGTTGCAGTGCTTGGGGTGAGAACAGTGAAGTTTTGATACYTGTGTGTGTCTGGCCAACTGAAGGAAAAACATCCCTCCCCAAATAATGCAATTTGACATGAATGTCCTCAGTGGGGGGACAGTGCTTAGCCACTGAACAGTTACAAATGAAATTAGGAGAGTTCTAGTCTTAAATTTTCTTTTGTCATCTCTAAGGTTATCTTTCTCAGCTWAATTTTGAGGAATAAATCCAGGGCAAGTCCCATGGTATGGGAATTATCTGAGGRAAAGGTCTGACCTGGATGTCTCCTCCCAGAAGAATAGAACTGGTGGCCATAAGGTTCAGAAAGTCTTGTGGGACAGCTGCTGAGGGGCTTGCGATATTTTAGGTCAAGGTCTCCTAGCTCATGGTTACAAAACCAGTAGTGATGAACAAGAGCTTGAATTCCTGAGACACAAACTGCTGGCAGCCAGTCAGTGTGCCTGTCCTTGAGGTGATGCTGCGGTAAAAAGGTGATCCCTTACCACTCTCAGAATTAAATGGTTGACTGTTGAAAGTCAGGGCCTGGGGTCCCCACAAGGCAAAGGAGAAGGTCCTTTGAAAGATCTTGTTGCATTGCTGCACAGCTGGGTTGCCCTTGGCTTTCCTTCCACTGGGGTGTGCTTGCTGCTAAAGATCCTGCTTTCTGCCCCACAAGCCCAAGGTGGGGCGCTGTCTCTTGCTGAGAGTAGGTGAAATTAGTGGGGACCTCAACTCAGCTTCTGTTCCTACCTTCTTTCTGGTTTTAGGTCCAGGTGCCTGCAGTAGCAAACCAGCCTGGTACCTCAGCTAGGAGGTCATGTTTGCCAGTGGAATAAGCTTTCCTTTAGTGCTTTGGTAATTGAGATGTGCTGCTACAAATGGCAGGCAGGAAACTACAGGGAGCTGATCTGCTAGTTACTTAGGACAAAAACATTGTCATTTTTTTAGGCAAAAATGATGAAGGTATGGAAATGAGGTGGTTGCTTTGAATTTTCATGGTGGGGGGAGAAAAGGGGGAAAGAGAGAATCTTCTCTGTGCTGGCAGAGGCTGGGCTGAAGCAATGGACTGTGCAAAGTGTTGCTTTTCTGGATGCGATTGTTGCTTGGGGCTTTGGATTATATTAGCGTGGAAAAAATGCCTCCAAGGGAAGTGGCACAAATCACAGCTTGGCCAATAGGGAGGGAAAGAGGACTATAAAACAGAAAATCAATTTAATACTCAGTGGGTGTTTGCAGCGTGTTCACCCTTCCTTCAAATTGCCAAAGGAAAGATTAATTAAAGTTATATTGAGCAGCAAAAATGATGGAGGGGGTGAGATGGGGCTTGTGTAGTTCAGCTTTCTCCATAATTAATTGACAAAAGCATTCTTGGATTTCATTACCCAGAACCTTGCCATCTCCTGCTCTTAAAGGGCAGCTGAAGCAATGCTGGATTTCCAAGTCAGCATTGCTGCCTTGCAGGCTGAGCTGACAAGGGTCACTTCATAGGCATGTGGGAAAAGGACTTTCTCTGTCAAATAGTGCCACTGTGCTGTTTATGGATGTTATCATTTAGGATCAGAGCACAAAATCCTTTTATCTGGTTTTGTTTCCTGGTTCCCACTTCTAGTRAGGTTGAGAGCTGTATGCACTGTGAGGTGCAGGTGTCGGCAGGGGATGGAGGGAGCTGGTTCTTAGGTCTCTTGTCTCTTGTGC
The DNA here is from genome assembly GCF_030028575.1 of Malurus melanocephalus. Taxonomy (NCBI): domain Eukaryota; kingdom Metazoa; phylum Chordata; class Aves; order Passeriformes; family Maluridae; genus Malurus; species Malurus melanocephalus. The sequence goes on along the minus strand of NW_026623472.1, from coordinate 66,388 downwards.
TTTTATTTAATCAGAACACCTTTAGAGCAGGGGTGACAAAAGCTACTGGAGCATCATGGCCATGGTGGAATGGACAGAATCCAGGAAGGATACCCTGTGTCCCTCAGGCAGCAGGTGGGGGCCAGGGCTACCTGGTCAGGAAACCCAAGTGAGTTGCTGAGCTTGCTTTCACTTGCAAGGGASTGAGGTCTCCAAGGGAATTCCACTCGTTTTGGGGTACCTTTGAGGATGTTAGGGGGCCTGTGTTAGGGGTTAGAGATCAAACTACATGTGTGTGTGAGTCCCTGATAGCTTCTCCCTAAAGTCTATTTCCTGCTTACATAAAAAAYGTGGCCAAGAGGCACTCTGCAGACTGTACAGCTTTGGGGGAGAAAAATTCAGAGATGGATAGCCAGATCCCTATCTGATGTCAGCAGATGGAACTTGCATCACCACTTAGAGCAGAAAACAGAGTGTTAGGAAGCTTACACACTTCATTTACTTTCTATGGGAACAGGAGGGGTTAAGCCCGTTTCTTGAGTTTTGCACCCCACGTTAGAGKGGAGCAGCTTCCCTAAACCTCCTAAACCTCGAAGGGCTGGCAGCAGGCATCCATCCCCCTGCAGCGCTCTCTTATGAAGGTGCAGGTGTTTAACCATTTCAGGGCCCGTAGAGGGAGCTGCTTTGCTGCTTGTGGCGTGGCTTTCAGCTCTGTGTGTTCACACATGCCCTCCTGCACGGCTCATTTTACTGGGAATGGGTTCATAGACTGTTAGGTTGGAGTGACTGCCATGTCAAACTGAAAAAGATGAAGACTTCGAGTGAGGAAGCAACCAGCAGCAGGAGAGCTGTGAATTTTAGAATGAAAATACCTTTCTCCTAACCTGATTATAACAAGCTATATTACTCAGTTCCTGGTTAAAATAATGTGRTATKTAGTCCRGGSAGAGCAAAGCTGGGCATTGTGTAARCTCATGTGTAGGTTTGYAGTTTTGAACAAAMTCAAGCSCAAAATATTTYTKTGTTCCTGCATTGTCACCTTCCAAGACAGGAAATCCATTGAATATGAATCAAAATTTCTGTCCTAATTGGGTCTCYTGCAGATCACTTCCCAAGAGAGGGTGCTTTGGGAGCACTGCACATGACAGTGTAGGCAGTTTAGGTTTCTGCAGAAGTCTGAATAGGGATTTGGATTCTGATTCCCACGAGATTTTGATGTTTTTGAAATATTTATTGCAGTTTAGAGGCAGACCASGTTCATAGACATTCCTACATGAACCAAGAGCAATTTCTGAAACAAAATATGCTCCCTGGACTTGCCACTGAAGACACAATCACCAAGTCCCTATTGCCAGGAAACCTCACTGATGCCAGACACCAGCTCTGCCTCCAAACAGCCTTGCTGAGTGGAGCTGGTTACCACTAGAGCCTCCCTGGCAACTTATCCCCAGAGCTGGCCAGTGGGAAACTTCTGATCATTCCTGCTGCAGAGAAACAAACAGATCTGGATGGAAACATGAAGGCTGAATGCGGCAGTTTTGATGCTTTTCTTTCACTAATTGCTTGTTTCCCATCTTCCTTTCTCTTGAGCAYTTGATGCTCACAATCTGTCCCTATTTCGAAATTGTTGGTCTGGGATTGTTTTCTCTCTCATCTTTAACTGGTTTCTGCCTTATTTTGAGGCTTTGCTTTTCCTTCTGACAGAGTTGTTTCTTTGCCTTGAGGAATGTGTTGAGTTTTTTTCTTTAAGGTATAAATTTTAGCATACTTCAGAATATTGTTCTGCTTGTTCATGTGCCAGCAGGAGGTTCAGCAACCGACCTGTCTTTCTGTGAAGAAAGAATTATGAATGTGCTGGRAACACACTTTGATCTGTTGATTTATTTTCTTATTGTTAGACTGCAAAGTGTTAGCCCTAATGACAATGTGGCCCGCCCTGAAAAAATTAAATCTCCGATCACTCGGACTTGTCAGGCTGGGAGGCATTCAGCAAATRCTCAAAAATAACTTGGCATGTTTTTGCCAGTTCGTGAGGAGTTGATTTGCTGTTTGCCAGGAGGTGGGGTGTGTTACTGTGTCCACGTATGCCCAGCGCCCTTGCCAGGTGCCCCTGTGGCTCAGGTGGGAGGGACATTGTTTTTCTCTTGTACCGTTTGGGTATGATACAGTCAACTCTAGAACAAAAGGAACTAATTGGTGCCCTAGGACCTTTGCATAATGTAGATAATGGAGAGCAGAGATCTGGGTGGGGATAGAGATTGTGCCTTAGAAAATGTGATTTATTTTATGGGTGGGTTCAGAGCACATCCTGCCTTTGCACTGTGAGGCACAAACAGAGGGTGTGGCTCATCACTTGGGTGACACCGCTGAGTCTGTCAGGCAGGCTGTATCCATGATCTGCTTGGGATGCTCACGGAACTGGAGATGTCAAYGTTAATTGTGCAAACACTTCTTCCTTTTATTTATCACTGGCACAAGTCCCAAGCACCTCTGCTTGGGAACCCAGCTKTTATCTACACACAGGGGTTGTGAGCACAGGTGAAAATTGAATTTGAGTTGTGAGTATTGATGAGACAAACCTGAGGCACCTACTTGGGGTCACATTGCTCTTTGTTTAACTTGCCCATTGCTGTGCAATCACTGGGGACACCTGCTCAAGAAGAGCTGCAAAACTGTGTTAGAGCTCTGCTAGTAGGACTGAAAGGAAATCTGTCAGTGTGTGCTGTGCCAACTAACTGAGCTCAGACAAGACTCTTGAGCTGGTGGCAGACGCATCTTAGTGTGAAAGAGGGCCCCTTTGGCTGAAATTGTATGACATAGTCCTCAACCTAGGTTCAGATCCCATTCAGCTCTTAAAATCTGGTATCTCTTAATAAAAGCTACAGATGGTGAAAGAGTGAAGGAGATGTCTGAGGTGGCACGGGATGGAGGGAGCTTTCCAGGGAGGGTGTACATCTTTCCAAAGCCTCTCTTTCTGTCAATCTCTGTCACAGCTGGTTCTGGTCAATGCTAGAGGGAAAATTGCAGTGGTCTTCCACAGCAGAGGGTGATTGCTTTTCTGATCCCTGCCCTAAACCTATAGCCTATATTGATGCTGGAATAGGGGCTTCCTGGCAAGAATTTGTGGCAGGCAAATGGATGAGGGTTTGCTCCATGGTGGCTGAAGATGAGCTCAAACACAGACACTGGGTGATGTTTCTCAGGTATGGAGTTGTATTCTGCTAGCTCTAGTGGGACGAAAAAGCCCAAAAGGTACAAGTTTTTTCTATAAAACCCCAGATGAAACCCACTTTTCATGGAAAATGAAAGTTTTAAATGGTTGTGAACACTTCTGTATTGAGTTCTCATGAGAGATAGCAAAATTATTTTTCTCCCTTGAAATAAGATCGTGCAACTCAGAACCAGGGAAGGGAGAAAATGCAAGCAAGGAATAGGAGAAGGGTGGCCTTAGGGGGGAAAAAGCAGGCTGGGGGTGATTTGCAGGAAAGAGTGGTGAAATTTTTAAAAAGAAGATGCTCTGTGCTGTCACATCACTGGGGGCTGCCCAAAATGTTACTGTGGAAAATGAGGACTGTAAAGACATTGATGGTTTTTGGTCCTGGCTGTGGGGGTAGCACCTAGAAAAACTGTTGATCCTATCCTCTCCTGAGAAGGAGGTGTTCTACTTCCCAGTGGCACCTGCCATGCTTTCCTGGTGTCATGGCACCTTTGTGCTCAGCACACAATTCAGACATCAGCCTGTGGACTGTTTTCCTGTGGGAGAAATGTGCTGAGAATGCAGACAGCTTGCCAGGCTGCTTTTTTTCATTTTGGTGCTGAATTTGTTTGTTAAACAGTGATCCTTCCCCTTTGCCCAGCAGACAAATGCAGTCTGGTCGTGTATGCTAGGAGGGTGGTGAGGTTCAGCTTTTGGGTGGCTGGTGCAGGTTACCAGCTCAGCGTAGAAGCAAAGTCTCTCATATTGGCTCCATCAACCTCAATAAGAGCTGCTCTGTTCTTACTATCCAGAGCGATTAATGCATTTTCTCAAAGAAAAGCTGGCATGCTGTTGCACTGTGTGTTAAGAGTTTGCACCTGGGTGTACACTACAGTGCTCTGCCAAGAGAAACTCTGGTTTCCAAGCTTGTTAGCCTGCTGTTTAGAGATTTAAATTTTTTGTTTGTTTCTTTCTTTTTCTTCTTCTTCTTTTTTTTTTTTTTCTTTCCCTTGGAAATCCTCCCACATTAAATTAAAAAGGAGAACTCAGTAAAAGAAATCAGAAGGGATGATTTGAGATGCTTCATTTGCCAACAGTCTCTGAACTTATGACCCTTTAAAATAAAGTACTTGGGCTTTCCTGTGGGACGGCTCCCTCGGGGTGGAGGCAGGCTTTCAGGYTTGCATGTCTTTAGGAAGGGGCCATTGACAGCACTGGAGAAGTTGCAGTGTAGCATTCTCAGCCGGGACTTCCAGCAAGGAAAGTTGTTCAGCTGGTTGGGGACTGTGATAAATCATGGTACCCCTGGAGCATGCTGGGACTGCAGAGAGCTGGAAATAAATGCTAGGGAAATTCAGCTTTTGTAGTGGGCTATCWTTCAGGATGATGTATGGCTTTGTAACAGAAAGAGATCCCTTTGCTACAGCTGGGAGAAAATGCTGCCTTCTATTGGGAAGGAAGACATAACAATTCTGTTGGGGTAGATCCACGCTGCAGGCTTGCCCTGAAAGCTGTGCTTTGGCACGGGTTACCTTAGCCTGGGATACAGACACTGCTGATGGAAAAGAGCCTCTGAGAGCCCAGAGTGGTGGCAATCAGCTGGGACAGTATGTTTGACAGGAGGGTAGGGGATGGTGATGGTAGGTGGCTGTATAGTAATGATTTCCCAAACATTTCTGGGGAGGGAATTGGATGGCGTGAGCTGCCCTTGGCATCTCTGCCTCTCGACTACCACATTGTTCTGGGCAGGTCATTTCTGGGGATGGATGAAATGTGTTCTCTACAAATTGGAGTCACAGGAACCTATGTCACTGCTTTCTTGCCAATCAGCTTGGGTTGTTTGGCTGTCTGGGTAGACTTGTTACCTGGTGGGGATCTGCCAGTGTTTTGGGTTCTTCTCTGTTCTGAGTGACAGCCTGGCTTGCCCAGGAGTTGGGGAGAGCCTGAGTTCTCTGCTCGTGCCAGGACTCTGCTGCTTGCAGCAAAGCTTGCCATGCCCACATCCCAAAACAGAAACCTTGGCAAATGCTGTTGTAGTGGCTGTGCAGCTGAGATGCAGAACAGAGGAATCAAGTGCTGCATCAGAACCAGCACCATGTTGTGTCAGAGAAAACTCTGAGTTAACCTTTCTTAATTTAATTGCTGCACGTCTGATTGCAGGTTTCTGATACTCTGGCAAAGGTCCACATTTCATTTGGCAGTATAAGTGAGATGGCTGGTAAAGCACATTGGTTTCTCAGGCTTAATGTGCTCTGATCAGTGATGTTTCCAGTGTAACAATGGGATGTTTTTTCCCCTYGACTAATGTAAATGTTGACTTAACAAGGGAGGTAAAAAGCAATTTCATCAAATCTGGTCACTGTTGCAGACAGCACCTTGGTATTGTTCCTTGCGTGTCTGACCAAGTTATCTTCAACTGTATCACTAATTAATTAGCTCTGCTTTTTCTTATTTTTCATCAGCCTACAGAGGCTTCTTGTATGAATTTTAAGAGCCCTCTTTGTAATCTGTTTGTTATCTGTAAAAGATCTGCAAGGCTTGGTCAACTGCTTCATTGCTTGTGTTTATTTTGTTCAAATTCCTAAAATGGTAACTATACACTGTGGAGGATCAACTCCACCAGGATATGCCAGAGGTATAACTTTTTCCACTCAAATGATTTCTAGTCTGTTTCTCTGAGCTGTGAATATCAAATGATCAGTTTGTTTACCTTATTATGCTGACATCTGACTGAAATTSAAAGATTTTTACAAAATTTGAAACTCTACGAACTTGAATCTAGGGAACTGATCTACAAGGGGACAAATAATTGGTGTTTCTCTAGTAAGTGGAAATGGTAGGGTGGTTTTCAGGTTGGGTTGAGAACAATGCAATATGTCTGGGTGTATGAGATCCCGAAGCCTGCAGCCTTTGCATATACATTGCTGAGCTCTAGTGTTCACTGCAGTCCTCCAGTCTTGCACACAGTGTTAGCCTGGGGATGGTGCTGGTGCAACATCTCAGTAAGGATCTGAGCTGTGACTTACCTAGTTCCTTCACAAGATGTAGGACAACGCTGGTGGTTGCCTCTTGTAAGCTTTACTGAAGAGTGAACATCACCTGGTTGAGAGTCACACCTGTGTGAATGAGTGGCACGGGATCTTGGCCARTCATCTCATTTTGGTGGATCTGTGCTGTGACTCCATGCAAGTGCTGTCACTTGGCCTCCGCTGATGTCCACTCTGTTTGTACTTTTAGAAGTAATGCAGCAGCCCTTGACCTTTCTCTGGTCTATAAAGTCATTGTGTTTTAGGTGTGATACAAGCCAGATAGGAACTGTTCTTTCCTTCCAGAATAAAAACTAAACTAATTGCACTTTGTTTCTCTCCAGCTGCCTTTTGGGGAGATATCGCTTTAGATGAAGATGATCTGAAGTTGTTTCAAATAGACAGAACTGTTGACTTAACAAAGCACTCAGATGGCAACGCAAGACACACTTCAGGTAAGGGCAGCCCTGGGTGGTGTATATACTTTCACCTGGTTTTGTCCATAGGGCTTGAGGACTTCCATTTCACTCCTGATGCTGTTCCCATGGCCAGGGCGGTGCATGAAGAGCTTAGTTACAGCGCTGAGGGTGGGATCCAACTCTGAACTTGGTTAAATAAAAGACAAGTCACAATATGATGTAGCCAAATCTTACCTTGTCTGAGGGAGATTTTCAGATTTACAGCACTGGTCTCTTTCTATGAAGAATAAAAATACATACCTTTTTGCCARTTTGGAAGGAAATGTGTTTGAATTTGGGCCACTCAGTTTTGGCAGGAGTTCTGACTCTTATTGTGCTCCTTTTTCTTTCACTGTATGATCTTAATGGAATAACACWTTTTTTTCAGCTGTCTACCTAGTAAAACCCACTGCTGTCTTGCATACAGACTGCCCTAGAAGTCGTATTATAGTTGAAATAGCTTAACAGTTGTGTTGATTTTCTGTAAAGTGTGTGCTCAGTTTGTCCCCCTACGCAGCTCTAATGTATGTTCAGTTGCATGCCAGACCAAAGGTGTTTCTTGACTCCAGAGCTCTGACTGGACTCTGGCTCTTACGGTCTCTAAAATGCTCTGCAGCTGGTTCAGAGGGCTCCTTACAGTACTTTTTCCTSTACTTCACTTTATGCTGCAAGAGACAAATTGCTGGAAGTCTGAGCTCTCAGAGATACCAGAGGGACTGGACCRTTCAGAACAAACTTCTTTTCTGTTTTTCTTTGCTGTTCTGCCTGTGGATTAGCAAGTAGGGTAAGAGGTTGGGTAGAGGCAGAAACCATTGAAACTGTATGTTCACCTGACCCCTGTGCAACTGAGCTCACATATAATTTGAAAGAATTAGTGGCTGGTTCTCTCCTTGTAACTGCCTAGCTTTGGCTTCAGAACCTCTAAGCATTGTGTAGGTCTGGTTCTGGGGAGGTGTGGTCCAGCTTCCTGTTGGGATGAATGTGAAAGATGACACATCTAATACAGGCTTATTTAGTTGTCCATGTAACTGATTAAACTCATGCAGGTGCTGAAATTCTGGATAGAGAAGTGCTGTCCAGTTCTTCAGATTGTGGGTACCTCCCTGGAAATGCCACTGTCCTGCACTGTCATGTAACTTAGCCCATTCGTGTCGTGTTTTGTGCTGTCACACATTCTTAGGTGATAGGTTATCAGGAGTAGGTTGCCTTCACAACAGAAGATACAACAGAAGATGAAGACTAAGTGGGACAGGCAGCATTAATCTCTTTTCACATCCCTTTGTTGGTTCCTGAAGATAGATGAGGACGCTGTTGGGAGAGTCAGATGATGTTTGAATGTATCAGTTTTCTCTGGAAACTTTTTTAGTTGTCATGTCTGGCACATTTCTTTCACTTGGCTCTGGTGCCAGACCTGGAAAATGAACTGGATTTTATAGCTCACATCTGTATCATGTCATGCAGGCACTGGCCTCTTAACAGCTGTGGCTCATGTCATGTGGTTGGACCAGTCTCTTCCTCACACTTTTTACTGGGRTATCATACAATGCTTTGCTTTAGGTGAATTCACTCACTTGCCCTTGTCCTCATCTCTGGCAGGTTTCATTTGTACCCCTGGGGGTGCAGCTGACAAATGGGCAGCCCCTGTGACTGTGATGCTTTTTGTAGAGCACACACAGATGGATCTTTTTGGTCACCTGCCCTCTCAGGAGCTCTCTGCAGGGGCAGGAGGGGTTGATTCTTCTTCTTTGGGGCTTGCTTGGCACTCATGTGAATTGTAAGAGGGTGGTCTACTTCAGCATGGTGGGGATTGGGCTCCATTCTTCCCAGGGAGAAAATCCTACTCCTTSCTTTATTTCCAGTGGGAAGAATGCAACCCCTGCACAGAAACAGCCTAAGACCTTTTATGAATGGAACCCCTTGAATTATAACATTTCAGTTTCCTAAAGCTGTTAATCGGATTAGCTGTATAGTGGAGGAAGTACTTAATACGTATATAGAGACACAGAGGCTCTTCGTATCTGGGAGCTGCAGTTCAGAACATGTTATTAGGCCAGGCATTCTTCTTGCCCAGCGTTGATCCCTTGTTCCCAGAAAATGCTGTTCAGCTGGGAGGAGAAGTGAAAATGGTGCCATTTGACACTGCTGGGCTGTTTATAGGTGTACACCCTAAYAGCTTGTGTGGAGCATCTGCAGCTGCCAGGCTCTGCAGGAACAATGAGGTTCCCATGTTCTTAGGGGCGATGGGTTCTCTGGATCCAACACCATTGTACCGCTTTAGGGAAAGCTTTGCCTTGGCTGGTGAGGGCAGAAACTGTCAGATGTTGCAAGTTTTCCTTCACCCTCTTCCAACTGTTGTCTAGAAAATAACTAGGTATGTCTCTGGGTCCTTGAGAGAGAGGGCAGGGAACTGAGAACTGTTTGGATTCTGCCTCAGATCTCTGCTCTGAGCTTAATTTCTCAGCATGAGTGTGCACCAGGCTTGTTTTCTCCATTAATTTCCTGCTTGCAGAAATGTYGTAGTCATTTTTCAGAACTTGAAAATTCATGATCCTGCTTGAGAGTGGGATGCCTTGAGGTTCAGTGTTTACAGGCATTTTCTCAGCGAATATTGGAGTTAGTGTTTTATTCCTGATATCTGAAAGCAATGGACCAAATAGCGTTGTTTCCTTGGTGAAGTCACAGAGCCAGATCACAGTTCCTTCCCTCTGAAGCATGCTGGCTCAGAGCTCTGTTATGCAAACATCCTTCTYGGTTGCATTTGTACAAGTGGGGTTTTCTTCAGGCCCTGTTGAGAAGGCAGGCATGGTGGTGGTCAACAGCTAAATGAAGCCTGTTTAATCCATGTCAGCTGTCTGCATGTAGGTCTCTGTTAACTTGGTTAAAGTTCTGAGCTTGTGAGTTAATAGAGGGTGTTTTCATGCTGTGCAGATTAACTGTGAGTAATGCCAGGAGATGTGCTCTTCTAAGAGGGCTCAGAGCAACCGACTGATAATTTCTTGTCAACACCCTTTCATGATTTCCCTGAAGGTTTAATCCAAAGTACTGTCCTCCAACCCAGTTTTGGATCATGATCATTACATGACTTCTGGCCTCCTTTTTAAAGGTCTCTTAACCTCAGCTCTATTTTACCTGAAGCTTAGTTTTACACTCATCAGTGATCTGGCAAAAGAGCTGTTTACGGTTGAACATTTGGCCATTCTTTGAGATGAGATAAGGTTTTTCTTATTTTCTGAACCAGGATTTTTTTTTCCCTCATTGGCCTGATTTCCCTCATTGAACCTAAGTCCTAAACTCAAAGACTTGCTTGTGATCTGTTTGTTGCTTTATATTATAATAGATTTTGCAGACCAAGCTATARCCCTCCACATCACCTGCTCATCCTATCACTGTCCATAAATACCATATAAAATCTGCTAAGCAAKGAATTTCTCCTCTTCCTTAGAAATGTTTTGCAGCTAGAAGAAGGTRTAAACAATGAGGCATATTGTTAAAAAGCAGGTCTTAGCTGCCCCCCGTCTCTGTTTTTGTGGGATCAAGTTTAGATGTTATATTTATTATGAAAATCAGATATTCTCATGCAGTGATGTGGAAATGGATACCCTTAGGATTTGGACCCGTAGAGAGACCGTAATGGTTCAAAACTTAATGAATTTAATCTGGTACCTGGAGATCTGCCAGCGAGTGCTATCTCAGCAAGCCCATGCATCACCAACTCCTAATCACTTTGATGAAAGATTTTTCAAAAAGCTTGCAGTTTCCAAGTTTCTCATAGATTTTTCTTTTAAACTCTAGTGAAAATATTTGTTTCTACAGTATAGTTTTAGTTGAGAAGAAACTTGATGGAAAGCTTTGGGTATTCATCTGCTGCAATGAGAAAAAAAGAGGATTTACAGGCAGGCTGGGAAATTGCACAGTGTCACYTGTCTTTTGGACCCAAATGAGTCCACTGGTGCATGGTGATAACCTGCTGAAGCATTAGCCACAGAGGAAAAAGACGACCTTATTTCTTGCCATGCCTCTTAGGGGTTTGTGCCTGTTTAATACTAACTGGCTTAATCCGTAAAATGCCAATAAAAACTTAGATTATCTGGACTTTTCTGATACATGACCTCTTTCCCTGATTTTTGCATCATAGAGACAGTTTMTAGTCCTGAAAAGCACCTCTGTGAGTAAGAAGGGCAGGGTTTGTCTCCCCAGGATTTGGCAGCAGCAGATCAGAAGCTGAGGGAGCCTGGCTGCCCTCASTGATGCCATGCTGTGCTGGGCTTTCTGCTAAGAAGCTCGCTCCATATCCCACTGCTGCCAAGAATGCTTTTCAAGAACAGTCAAAACAAGTTTTCTTTACCTCTCATCCTGAGAGGTTTTTGGGCTCATGGCTTGAAGGCCTTGATGAGCCTTTCACACTGCCACAAATGACTGGCAGAAGAGATTCACAGAGCACCTTTTCTAGCTAGAGTARTGCTTCAGATAACAGTGCAGCTGGGAGAGGGGTATATTTGAACACAGGCTTTCTACTGAAACCAGAGCAGACAGGCTGCTGTGAGTGACTGGAGGCTCTGACAGCAAATTTGTGCTAGTAATTCCTTGACAAAGGAGGCTGACAGGAATTCTGCATTAAACCTTGTCTTAATAAGAGCAGGGAGCTGGTTCCTTGGCAGCAGCTCTGCTGTTCTTGAGTATGCTGTGAAAATACAGGCAGCTACTCTGCTTCTTYACCACATCTGCACAAGGGCACATCTGCAATAGGATGATTTGCTTTTTCTTGTTCTAAGATGCTCATGGTCACTGTCTCTGGTTGCATTCTTGAGGAAAGGCATTGATTCCCATGTAAGCTGAGCTTACTTGCTGGACAGGTCACTCGAGTGCAGCTCTCCTGCTAAGGGTTGTGCTGCTTAGCTTCAGGGTGGAGAGCAAGCCCTTTCCARTGGAATAGTGAAGGTGTTAGTGGTACTCACAAGCAGGGTTTCTGCTGTTTCACTTCATGAGAGGTTCCTCAGTGTAGGGGCTGTGGCCAGTAGTCATGCTGCACATTACATCTGAGTCCTCTTGGATGCTACTCATGTGCTCCTAGTGAAATTTAACTTTGTGCAAAATATACTTCAAGAAGACTGCAAAATCCATGGATTTAGACTACAACTAACTGAGATTCCAGGAAAGATCTGATTTATGGATTTGAAAGCAAGACTGTAAAATTCAGCTGACTTGACACATACTTTCCAAACTCAGCTAGTTTTCCTCTTGTAACTCATATTTGGTGCTCTACTTTAGTGTCACTTGGTTCAGGGTAGAAGGAGTGGACTTTCAGCTTTGCTGGATTTCACAGAACCATAGAGCCATAGGATTTAGGGCTGCTTGGGGCCCAACCTTTAATTCATTGAGGCTCAGAGCAAGCCTATGGGTTGTGCTAACTTAACCTGAGCTGTATTGTTCATAATTGGCCAGGAGCAATGCAAGTAACTCTGTACGTGCTGTAACATAACCCACATCTGTGAGCTCTCTGCAGGGGTCTGCTCTTTCACTGGGAAGACTTTAGTGGAGTTTGCTTCCTCCTTTGTGAGCAGAGGAGCATCTTTGTTCCAGCAGACCTGTCTGCGGGCTCTGTCCAGCTGTCTGCATACCTCCTTTCAGTTTTCCACAACACGTGATGTGCACTCTGGGGATGTCTCTTTGCAATCCAGGCACATTCTTAACAGGAAGAGGAGCCTCAGGAGTGGAAAGGTAGGTGCCTAGAGCCTGGCCTGATGCTGAGGTTTGATTAGCTGTGCCAGATGATTTTCCTATGACTAGCCCAAATGTTTACCTTTGTGAGTCGATTCAGTCAGAGGTTTTACCGGAGCAGACAACCATGAAATGAATTTCCCACAGTTCCGTAGTTTGCTAAGGCAAGGCAGGAATTCCTCTTTGAAAGAACTGAGTAAGTCCTCTAGAGCTGAGAGAGCTCTTGTTCACACTGGTTTTCTGAGTTATCCCCTGTCCCAAATCCATATTTCTGTGCAATAAGCCAGTGATCTTCTATTTGTAGAAAAGCAGATACTGTGCTTTTTTCTCCCAGCCCAGAGTCTTACAATCCTACTGCAGCCTTCTCAGACTTGCCTGATTTTCTCCAGCATAAAGATAACTGTCTAGAAATCCCACACYCTTAGCTGATGAACCTTCTAATTCCCCATGTAGTTAAGACTCTTCTGCTAGAAAATGCTAATCTTTAGTTTTGATATTTTCACACCAAATGYTTTTCTTTATGGATTTCTGAGTGCTAGCTTGAAGTTTTTTCTGGAAATTATTGAGAGGGCTTTTTCTCATCTTTGGGATGCACTTTTTCTAGTCACAGCACTAGAATCTGCCAGTCTGGTGCTTGATGGTGGGAGAAGAGAGAAGGTGACCAAGTCAAGATGCTTAAGCATGGAACATGTATGTGCACCAAGAGGACAGAACTTCCTTGTGAGGTTGGTGAAAAAGCCCTGAGTCAGAACAGCATGGCTGTTAGGAGCAGGGATGTTGGATTGTTGGCCACAGCTGCCTGTTCTCAGGGCTGCTCCATGCCTTCCTGTGCAGGGATTTGAGGCTTGTGATCTGCCTGAGTAGCAACACGAGGTGCTAGAATCTTTACTCCACCTGTCACACCAAGGGGTATGCAGACTCTGATTTTCTTTCAACTAGGTCTTTCCAGTATGGCACGTTGCTTTGAAACCAGTTGAGACCAGTGAGCTCGCAGTATTCCTTCACACACTTGGCTGTGGTGTTCCAGACTTGTGACAAGCAGAGAAATTAAATCCATCTTCTTTTCCCCCTCACTTGTGATAAAGGTTCTGCAGGGCAGGGTAAAGAGAGTTCCAAGCACTAGATGCTGAATGTACCTGAATGGGCAGAGCGAAACCTGAATGACACATTTCCTGTGAAGTAAGATGTTCTTTTTCCTCTTGTCTGGGCTCCCAGTGRCAGCTGGTCACACGCACCACACAGTTTGTTTTGTAAATGCACTGTTCCCTAAATCAAGTTTTCTGGATGATGGTCTTCCACCTGTCAAAATAAGTGGTTTGATTTCTGCTGTTCAGTCAATATTCAGCCTTACACAGGTTTTTTTAAAGTGGTTTATGAGCTCTGCGATATTGCTCAAATTAATCCATCCCAGCAGTAAAACTTTCTCCATTGTAACTAAAATCCCCAGCCATTTCAAACTCTACTACTTACTCATTCTTAGTGGAAACTTCAGTTGTGCTTAGCTTGTGAGTCACAATTCATATGCTTCTTTCAGAAATCATCCAGGAAGGCAAGTAACTCWGTATCACTCTTGTCAAATGCTGCACTTCAGAAGTTAAATAGCATGGATTTTGTTAACGAGCAATTAACATTATTTAAGCACCCAAAAACATCTGCAGGAACTGTATCTGTTGATGCCATGGTTAAGCAGCTTCCAAACAGCCTTTTTCTATAGTTTCTTCCTATTCATTGTGGTGCTACCATCAGCTTTGGGCATAGCTGCAGCTTTGGGCAGAGCTGCTGCAGTGCTCCTGCACAGATGATGCTGAATCCCTCTTGCTCCCTACTTGACTTTGCCAGATTTTGGCTCCCAGCCCCACTGCTTTCCCCATCCTCAAAGGTCTCTTGTGCACATCTCAAGCACCTGGAAGCTGGTGCTGGATGGCATTATTAACCCTTTCAGGAGCTGGGGTAATCACCATGTAGGAGCATTTAGAACATCTGATTTCTGTTTGCAACTGTCGTGCTCTTGATCGCTCTTAATTAAATTTTCTTTTGCTCTCGTCTACAGCTGGTGTATCACACTTGGAGGCTGTTCCTTTTACTGATGCCAGAAGAGTCTGAATGGTCTTTTGTGTTTAAGTGGAGGTTATTAAATAGCTTTATATTAATTAACTGTGATGGAGAGAACACATGGGCAAATGTACTCGAGGAGATCAGTTTATCCATATGGAAATTACATTGAAAGTTAAATCCATTACCCTAATTGTAAAATTCGACAGTGCTTAGCCAATAACTGTGGAATTGACTAAATCATGCATTTGTGCTTCGGAGCTGGGCAAATGCGTAATTTCCTTGAATATTTGCTCAAATGAAAAATTGTATTTGTCTCAACTGCATAGGCTGCCTCGTCATTTTTGAGAGTGTTTTAGGCAAATGTGTTTGGAGACAGAAGCGGTCAGTGAAGGAGTAGGGTCTAATAAGCTCTGAGAGCAGTCATTGCAGGATGGTCACTCTGAAGGACTGGCTGGGATGCCTTGACCCTCAGGCTCTCTACTTTCAAGCAGGAATGTTGCTGTGCCCACAAAATAAAATTACACTGGTTAGAAAAATGGCTGGAAGGTCCAAGAAACAATCAGCTGCCAAAATGGCTTGATGGACAATAGCAAACAACAAATAAGTTAGAAGTTGTAGACTGCTCGTGGTTGATTCTGAACAGAAAGGGGCTACATTTGTGGAATAAATGGGTTCACTTTGAGCTGCTTGTTCAGGCCTAATTTAGAGAGAAGGCTGATGCTTGTAGCTGCAGTGGACAAAACCCCTTTGCTGTGGCTTCTCTTTTCAAATGGTGAGGACAAAGTATTTATTCAGCTGTCAAGTGGGGAAAGAAAGCAAATTAGTTTTAGGCTGGAACGCTGGACTGTGTTTGCTGTTGTAGTTCTGAGGCCAGATGGTGACTTGGACAGCCCCAGGGAATGGGTAACAAGTTTCTCCAGGGCAAAGATCAGAAGCAAAAGGAAATATTCAGATTATCTTGCAGTTCTACTTCCTACAGAGGAAAAGGGAGTGTGAGATGCATCAGGCTGTGTTAGGGAGGGGATTAGCCACTTCATTTGTTGCTCTTGCTGAATTCTGGGGTCAGTTTGTGGCAGAGTGGATTTGAGACCTGACTCCCCCTGCAAACTGCATCTGTCCCTGGGAAGGACAGGGCAGCTGGGCCAGCACCTATTGAGGCAGCTTGTTCCAGTGAGGAAAGGGCCTCTGCCCTCACTCCTCAGCTCCCCCATGGCTCTTTTACTGACAACAAGTGATTTGGACATCTGTTTGACCAAGGAGTTGGGCCTTGGAGAAGCAGATGGCCTGAGGTTACCTGACAGTGGCATTCAAGTCCAACTTGTCCTGCGTCACTGCTGGCTCCTGCCTTAGTTTCCCTGGTTCGGCAGCTGGTTTGGGATGCTCTTTAATTGTGGTGTCACAGGGGAGCTGGTAGGAAAGATGAGGTGTCCCAGATGAGATGTCTCTCAGCTATATCTACTTAGGCTGCTCATCTGCATGTTAAACCTGGTTCARGCTCCCAGGGCATAAGAAGGTACCAAAAACTGTGCAAGAGGCTCTGGGACTGTGAGGATCTGAATATCTAGGCAGAAAGTGAAGGGGAAGAAAAGTCTCTCTACTGGCACAAAACACTCTCCATGGAAAGAGTTTTAATTGCATTCAAACGTAATTTAGCTTCCAGTGGAAGTCTTTTCCTTTTGTGTTAATTTTGGTCGGGTATAAACAAGGTAGGGTGAAAACAAAAGGATTAGGAAGGCTGAATGGAGGAGCGGTCTGAGAGCCCCGGGCTCTGCCTGGGAGCCACAGTGGGAGCAGGGCAGGGAGCTGCTGCAAGGCAGCACCGGGAACAGAGCATGGCCCTGTCTGGAGCAGCCTGGGCTGTGCTGAGGCTGAAGAAATGAGACTCTGCAGCTCAGAAGGAAAGGGATGTCAGCCACGGTGGGCCAGGAGGTTGGTACTGCCTGCTAGGACAGCAATGAGCCAACCCAGGCCAGCTCTTGCAGTTTCCTTATTGCCTGCAATTTCATTGGTTTCTCTTTCCTTCCAAAAGAGACAGGGAGGGAAGGTGATTGTTGTGAATTGAGAAGAATGTAGTAGTGAGGCAGACACCTGTTAGGAATAGATCTCAATCCATCAGATTGACAAGAAATCAAGTGCAGAGGGATGGGGATAGTTGGTACTGTGTGTTAATCAATTGATATGCTGGGAGGGGAGGTCGTACATCATGTGTGGGGACCTGGCTAAACAACAGAGATGCACACATGGCCAGAATACTCGTGTGCTTGCTTTAGCTTTTCATTTTCGCTTGCTTCAGTTAAAGCACTGTACTTGCAGGGCYCTTTCTCCCTGGAAGAAATCAGTGAGGTGATCCAGGTTGTAGGMAACTTTTTTCTTTCTTTTATCTCTCATTTATCTGTCTTTTTACCCTAGGGAACAGAAGTGATTGTTACAGCCCATAGAATGACCCCTCTCCATCTTCTCAGTCCTTCATTTTCTCCAGAAAGTGTTGCTCCCCTTAAGCATTAACTCTCAGTTGAAAGGTTGGTGGAGAGGTTGGGTCAGATTGTCCCCTTTCTTGTAATGCCTTCTTTAAAAACAGGATGCATCACAGTGTAAAAGTGATGCTGCCASTTCCAAAGGAGTGAGAAGTATCCAGGGAAAACACGGGGTGTTTGGGAATGGTGCTGSCTGCACTTCTGCTCTGCCTGCCAAGCCACTCCAAGGTACAGCTGGCCAACAGAGGGGCTTGGTCCATTAAGTGCTTTGTGGCTCATGTCTGTGGGAGCCCTGGSTTTGCTTAGCTGAGTTCACCTTCCTCCTCTCATGGACTTCCCTGTGAGGCCAGTGTCTTCCTTCCCTGCACAAACATTCACAGCTGATGTGGAGATGACACATCTGCCTGTCAAGCCTCTGGACCTTGGGACTCTCCTGAGTTATTACAGCTAGTCAGCTTACTCTGAATATGAAAAACAGATTCCTGCAGGGAATTTGGGGTTCAGAATCCTTCCTTTCTTTAATTTATTTTTCTTTAAGTAAATTGAGGGAACTTCAGCTATTCCACTGACAGGAAATGCTGAAGGATATATCTCAAATCATTTGSTCAGATCTCCAGGGTATGGAGGTTTATGAAAGGTTTTTGCTATAGACTCTCCACCAGCTCTGGGAAACATCTGTTCTGCATTCTGAATGAATTTTCCCAGCAGAAATTGTTTTAATAAAATCATCGCTTTTTCTGTGGCTAGAAAACCCAGTGCAATAAAGTTTTTTTTTTTTTTCTATTCTAAACAATTCTTGACCACTGGTWAATGAAGTTTAAAAACTGCATGTAACTTTGTTTGACTTATCCTTTTTCCGGGAGCTTCTCTGATGGTCATAATATGACAGAATTCACCAGAACTGAAACTCTGAACAGTGACTAACGTTTAATGTTAGCTGCATTACTTGTTTTTGTTGGTGCTTTATTGCAGTCTCTGTAGTCCAGTGTTTAAGCTGTGGCACATGACTATCCTATGTATTGAGTGAGACTGTGAAAGCAGGCTGTTCTGAGGCATWGGTAGGGGAGGTGAAATTGTTAATAATTTTTCTAAAGTACTTYATATCACTGTGTTGTGACCCAGCTYTGAAATGGCCTTTTCTCCATAGTAAGACATATTAGAARAAGTCTTGCTGCAGTTCGATTCATCTGGGAGCAAATAATTATGTGTGCAGCCAAGTTATTCTCTGCTAAATCAGAAAAATTAGAGAATCTGGCTAAATCCTCAGCACTCACTGTGGACTCCTTTGTCCTCAGCAGAGGTGATGAGCATATGGGGGGTAGCTACCTTCAAAGTTCAGCTTTGGAGCCCCTTCCCTGAATGGACGGACAGCAAGCCGGAAAGGGAAAGGAAAACTCCATGAACATGAAGAGATTCTTCATTGGTCTGGAGAGAAAAAAATTATCCTCTCTTTCTTAATATCTTGTCTTTATTTTGATTTCAGCTGAACAACTTGGACTTCTTTTAACAGAATTGGATTTTCATTTTTCCCTCCTGGAAGAGTGGGAGAAACTGCTTTCTTCCCAACAATGCCCTAGCCTGCTGCTTTCTTTTCTGGACTCTTACTTAYCACCTCAGGCTGCTTTTAGTTCTTATAAACAATTTAGGCACCTAAATGTCTTCAGCCATGGTTGCAGACATGGTGGATTTATCTCAGATTTGTGGTGCTTTTAYGCTACTGGACATTTCCTTCAGTCAGCAATCTGCCTTGGCAGTGCTGGTCTGTGAGAAACAGAAAATCAAGTTGTTGTACAAGTGCACTGTAGGTAGAAGATTAAATATGCCCCAGCCTGAGTAGAGAATCTCTTYTGTGTCTTTGCCAGGTCATGCAGAGAAACTAAGTTACCTTGTTAGGGAGTCCTGTAGTGTTCTGCTGGGGTTGTAGCTTTTAAGTAGGACAAATTACTAGGAAGAATTGAATTGGAAAAATGTGGTGGTTAAGAGGTTTTAGGAGATCTTGTACAGTTCTGTGCATGTAGACGTGATCTAACAAATTCTGTATCATCATAAACTGGCTGTGGAGAAGCAGACAAGACTCAAGCAGGCTGAAGAAAGGTGAGTGCTGGTCTAGCACAGCAGCAGGTRGGAAGTACTGAGAATGAAAGTGATCTTAGGGGGCTTGTGAACTGCTGCATATCCATCAAAAACAGAAAAGTGAATGTCATGTCTTCTTGGTCCCAGGCCTGATCTTATTGGCTTTCCACAGAGCACGATGTCGAACCCCTTCTCCACTTCAGTGTTTCCAAGGATAATGGCTTCAGTACATACATGGGCATTTCATGCTCTGGAGTAGTAACACTGGAATGTGTTCAGCTCTTGGATGTGACAGAGTAGTCCAACAGAGAGGTACAACTTCAGGAATGTGTTAAGGGGGCAACGGGACCTGTGCATTGCCTGCAACCTATGTGCAGCTGCTTCCAGGTACAAGGTGCATCTCTTGGCTTCCTTTCTTCTTGTTAATGGCRTATGAGTTCTTCTGGGATCCTACATCAGCCCTCTCGGAAAAAAATCAGAAAAAGACCAAATATCTGTCAAGTCACTTTAATTTTTGAGAGATCTTTAGGCATCATGATGATAGGAAATGTCTAAAAACTCGTCTCAAGTGAATCAGAACAGGATCTTCTAAAATCTCATCTTTTATTCCAGAACACCCTTGTGGGAGACAAGGCTGTGGGTGCTCCTTGTCTGTAGGAGTGAGATTAGGATTTGAAAATATCYGGTATATCTGCACCCCCATATCAGGCCTTTGTGCAGTGCTCTCCCTTTTCATCGGCTACAATAAGACAAAATATGCAAAGATGTTGTAGATTTCATTAGTCACACTAGTTTATTCAAACCTCTTCTTTGCATAAGAAACCAAGGCCTGCACTGATCTCTGGGAAAAAATGTGCTCGCAGCTTGGAAAAGCCGTGTGCTCGAATGGCACCGCRGCACGGCAGAGGTCAGCAGCTCGGGCACAGGAGAGGGGCCCGGCTCTAGGGTTTGGTGCCATCATTTGCAATTCAATCCCATGCAGCTCCCTCTTAGGAGAACAATTCATTAAATACAGAGTTGTTCTTTTTCCCTAATTCACCATATAATTCACCTCCCAAGTTCAATTAAGAAGCAATCTGTTTGTGACTGGAAGCAAGCTGCATTTATTTAGAAATACAAAATTATCCTTTGCCTCAGCAAAGACCGCATGCCTTAATAATTCTGGTGATGAATGGCTAGTTGGGGTTTCCTTTAAATGGAATGGGATATTGTGTGAAGAATAGCATACTTTGCAGGGGTGGGGGTGTGAGAAGTCCTGGGGATGTAAAACTGAGAAGAGGAACTTTTGTTGAGCTTGGGCTTAAGGAAGTGACGAGGACTGGGCATGAAAGAAAACAAAGGGAAATCTTAGGATGGCACATTGAAGCTGGAAAAGAGTGATAGAGTTCAGAGCAATCCATCTTGTTGAATCAGGCTTGTTCCTGTTCACACATCTAGTGGCTTTTGTCCAGTCAAGCTTTGTTAAACTATGGCACTTCCTTTGGGAGACAAACCCCTGATTTACTGTGTCTCTTGGACCAGGGAGCTCTAACCTATAGCCAGCTGAGAGTCTGGGTATTTTATTTTCTTCTGAATTGTTTTGTAGCTGTCTTTTGTCATAATTTTCCTGRTATTCTTATCAGTTATAGTAGTATAATGCTGGAGATTTTTTAGCATCCTCTCAGTCCTTCTCCAAGGTGTCAGGGATATATTTCTCCTGTCCTTGCCCTGTTGGATGGGCTGGAGAAGGATTTGCTAGAAGCCAGCTCCAGAGCAAAGGAGAATTTTCCAGCTGGCAAAGAAAGACTGCTTCATTGACTGGAAGATGTCCAGTTGTCTTGAAAGTGAGGCATTCCTCTTGGAAGAGTCCACACTGCATCCAGCAGTGCTGTATGAGTAACAGTGTATTATTTCCTGTATGTGGTAGTTTACCCTGCTCTTGGTGCTTTATCTTGCCACCAAGAGTGCAGAAACTTGCTSTTGGAATGCCTCTACAGAGATCAGCTCGTTCAGCTCCTGCTCTCAGTAAATCTCCATGAAATTAGCCTTCCCTGGAAGAGACTTTCTGCCTATTCAGCATATGGAGAAACTAAGGCATGSTATGGTAATGAGTTGTCACTGTAGGCTAGGAACAGATCCAGGAGAAGAGCCGAGCTTCATCAGGTGTTTAGTCCCTGCTCCCTGYTCAGGGGAAGCAGACAATTTCTGTGGCCAGCAGACCCTCAGATGGTATTACTGATAGCTGCTGTCCTTTCCACATCAGAGCTCTGCCAGCCACCTCACCAGAGCTGAGTCTYTGCTTTTTTTTTCCTTTGCAGGAGGCCTGGGAGAAGAGGTGTCAAGTGAGAATGCCACTTCAACTGACCATAGTGACAAAGCAGTTAAAAAGGGTAATGTGGTACCCCACCCAGACCTTTGGGTATCTTTTATTTACTTTTTTTACCCCCTGTAAAAACTTGTTTTTGTTCTGTCGTGTAYGTGTATGTTCATCTGTGCCTGGGAGATCAGCTCTACCCAGGCATTTTTTGCTGTTGGTGAACTCTCTGAAAGGGTGGGTTTGCCTTGTATAAYGTGATGGGTTGACCCCAGCCAGTAGCCACTCACCCAGTCACTATTGCCCTCCTCTGGCAGGAGAGGTGAGAAAGCAGGAAAAGCAAGAGTGAGAAAACCACTGATTGAGATAAAGAAAGTTTAAGAAATGAATGAAAGAAGAAAAAATAACCAGAGTGATATAAAGGCAACTCCTCACCCCCACCCACAAGCAGTCCCTGCAAGAAGGATGTGTCAAGCCTCTTCAGCGAGAAGAATTTAACAAATTTCAGTTGTTAAAGGCAGAAAACTTTAGCAGGAGTTAGGAGCAGTCAAGAGCTATTGCAGGACTGGTGCAGAGAATTTGCCCAAGAAGGGTGTGTTGCTGGCAAGGAATGGAATGTTGGTGGCACAGAGGTGTGGACCCAGAGTCCTCTCTGCAGAGCTGCACCAGGCACAGGAGAGCGCAGGGCAGACAACTCCTCACCTGGATTTGCTATCAGGAGCTGTCCATGTGCAAATCCAGAGATTTGGGGCAGCCCTAGGAGCAGCCTGTGGATGGAAGACAAGACTACTTSTGTCTTGAGACCCTCTCCCTTCTTCTAGCTTGGCCCTTGTAATGAAAGTGCCTGTGCTAGTGCCCACCGCCAGCAGTACCAGGTGTGTGTAAAGAACAGGAGGGTGGCTCTTCCTTCATTGGGAGAACCCCCAGCCTCAGAGCATCTGCCTTCCAGGAACCTGCAGCTGRCTTGGGGATGGGGCAGCTTCTGAAATACCAGGGAGGTTCTCAGGAGGAAGAGGAACAAAAGGCAAATTCTCGTCTTTGTCCTGCAGTTCGGAGCAAGGTCTTCAGCAGGAAGGGCTTGACCTRGTGAAGCAAGAGGGAGGATTTAAAGTTCATTCTTTTCATCCCCCTACACTGCCTGAATTTCCTTCCCATTGTATTGATCCCCTCAGCCTTGACAGTAGTGATTTGTTTACTGGTGCTTCAGCTGGAGGGATGAATAGAAGGAGAGGCTCTCAGCAACCCCCCTGGTCACTGAGGAAGGTCTTAGCAGGACCTGTGCTTTTTAATAACCTGGCAGCCCATGTCCCTGAGTTGGAAAGCAAAGCTGTAGCCCGTCTTGCTGATTTACATACAAATCACAAGATCACAACGGGACTTTAGAGCCRTCCTCTTGGGCTTTACAGCGGTCCATTGGGGAGCCACCATCAGCAGTGCTGCACCTCAAGGTGCCAAGGATGTTCCCCTTGGTGTGACCCTTTRTGCCAGCACTTTCTGAAGGCATAGCAACTCCTGTGCTCTGTTATTCCTTTGCCCTAGTCCCACTGATGCGTTGGCTRTGCAGTAYAGGCAGCTTATCTAACAAGTGCTGKGTCTACACAGGCCTTACACAGGCTTGTAAAGCCCAGCTGGACTGTGGCTGCTTTGAGGGTTTGAGCTGCCCATGGCACATCAGTTAGGGGGTGAACAACCAGGAAGCTTTGAGTAAAGGATACTTTGTCTGGGTCAAGCTCACGCCACACTAGAAGTGCAACTCATGTAGGCATAGCCAGTATCTGAGCAGAGCTGCAGCAGCACAGACACAGGGCAAGGTTCAGGCTCTGCCTACAAGTCTGTATGAATCCTCCAGGAGATTTCAAGGCCGGCACCGAACACCACACAACCAGGGCTTCTCTACCCTTTGTAACAGGACATGAGATGTGTTCTGCTTTCCCTTTCGTATTTTTGCTCCTTTTCATTAAAATGAAGATATTCTGCGTGGATGGAGATTTGTGCTTCTGTTTTTCCATCCTGAGCATCCCTCTTCCCRCACTGTCCGATCTTTAAGATTTCCAAACCACCCAAGACCTGGTATGTGAAACCAAAGTAATATTTTTTAGCCTTGAGTACAGATTTCAGTGTAAGGAGTGTCATCTTCTTCCAAGGCCAACTGGAATGAGTAGTTTTTGCTATTGTGAAGCTGTTCCTGATAGAACAAACCATTCTCTGCAGGTGAGTGGATGGGTAGGGCAAGTTGAGAATATACAGTGATGTCTGGGCTTGTGTGATTCCCATCTCCTGTTCCCCTTGTTTAAGTACTGTGTCCCCATCTATGAAGTTGTTGTGGCAGAGAGTGAGTGGCTAGAGACAGGGAAGGATGTGTTTTTACACCTTAATGGGAGAACAGGTTTGGCACAGTGCATATGGAGGCTCCAAAACAAGAGAGGGTCAGTTTTCCATAGGTTAGCAGTCTCAAAGTCCCAAACAAATCACTGGCAAATCTGGCTATGACTTCTGGTTTGGTTTAACACCTTGCTTTTTCTTTTTATCCTTTTCTGAAGCTTCAGGGTATTACCTGAGGGCTGCACGTGGMATTAGAGAGGATTTAAACAGTGTTGCCACTCTGTCTTGCAGACGTCAGGCAGAACACAACGCTTGCAAGGAGCCCGGAGAGGAAGGAATATACGGATGAATCTGGGACGGATACACACTCCTCCCCCAGAGTGCGCAGGGCAACCACGTCCAGGGCTGAGAGGATCTGGCCAGGGGGGGTCATCCCCTATGTGATTGGAGGAAATTTCACTGGTCAGTAGTGAAAACACTGCTTTCTGRTTGCTATGGGGTTTGTGTCTCGAATTGTGCAGGAAATCTCTGGAGMAGGGTTCTCCCACAAATGACTCAGGTCTTTGGAATCTGTCTTCTGACATAGGGTGGGCCTGTTGTAGTACAAGGAGTCGAGCACCATGGAAGTCTGAAGCCGAGATGTGCAGTGAGATGGTTCTTCTCTTGGAGTTCAAAAAATAATTGAGTGACTGAGTCACTTTTCTTTAAGGGATAGCACCTGTGAGCTGAGCTCACCCTCTGTGTTTCCAGAAGAGAATCCACTCTGCTGTTGGAAGAGCAGGAGCAGAAGTACTCTGAAWTCCTGACAATAGCTTTGTCTTGGTTTTGAGGAGCATTTGTAGCACTCATGAGATTCCTGGCTTTTGAAAGATATATGTGGTCATTACTTCTTGTCATGAGAGCAAATTTGGCATATCACCGAGTTGCTAGTGTTCCAATTAGAACACCTGCCAGCTCTGCCAGAATGGCCTGTACCTAAACAAGTGACACATCTTACATGCGCAAATATCGATGTACTTAATCTRTAAAGTTTGCTATCTGTTTAATTAGAGCAGTTAATTCATCAAGCACAAGGTGGGAAAAGATGATACAGGAAGTTAATGCTATAGTTGGAAGTGGGCCTCAGAGTGCTAGAGGTGTTCACTGGCATAAGATTGGTTGTTTGAAATGTCAGCTGTTCCCATATCCAGATGAAGTTTGTTAGAGATTTTCCTGAAAGCCAGGCCTTCACTGTTTGCTCTTCTTGATTTCTTTTCCAGGAACCCAAAGAGCTATCTTCAAGCAAGCAATGAGGCACTGGGAGAAGCACACTTGTGTGACCTTTGTGGAGAGAACTGATGAAGAGAGCTTCATTGTGTTCACGTACAGAACRTGTGGGTGAGTGATGCACACATTCCCTGCAGCTGTCTATTGCAGACAGYCCTTTCAGTGACACATGGCTTTGTAAGTGTAGCCCAGAACAGGCCAATGGCTACATTGGAGAATCTGGCACAGAGATGCCACTGGTCACTTCCAGTGAGGATTGCTAGGATAGTTTAGCATTTGCTCAGAAGGTGCTAAGCCTTTCTGGATTCTGTTTTCCTGCAGTAACTCTTAAGTGTTTATGTGCATGTTTATAGATACGTCCTTTTTTCTTTGTTTTCTTTATACATGCATGTAAGTACATATAGTATGTGCAACTGCTGGCTTGTCCTGAACTCTGCCAGATGCCATTCTGTTCCTCTGTTTGAGTTCCCCAAGTCACTGATGTGCTGCCTGGGTTTGTGGGTTTTCTTTTCCAGGTGTTGCTCCTACGTGGGCCGCCGAGGAGGGGGCCCTCAGGCTATATCCATTGGAAAGAACTGTGACAAGTTTGGTATTGTGGCTCATGAGCTGGGTCATGTGGTGGGTTTCTGGCATGAGCATACACGGCCTGACAGGGACCAGCATGTCACCATCATCAGAGAGAACATACAGCAAGGTAAAATCACACTTCAGGTTATTCCACCTGGCTTTTGGCTGGGTAGAAATCTTTCTTACACTTGTGGAAAATGCTGGTGGTCTGTGAATTGGGATGGAGAGATGGAGATGAAGAAATATTGCTAATCCTTGTCTAGAATAAGAGTCAAAATACTATATTAGTAGACATTTTG
This sequence comes from Malurus melanocephalus, assembly GCF_030028575.1. NCBI lineage: Eukaryota > Metazoa > Chordata > Aves > Passeriformes > Maluridae > Malurus > Malurus melanocephalus. Next base: position 40,662 of record NW_026623472.1, on the reverse strand, counting down.
GATGACCAGTAAGAATTGTTGGAACATAGGAGCATATTCATTTCATTCTAGGCTCYCAGAGGTAGAAGGGTTCTTCTTTTTTTAATTTTCTCTTAAGAGTGATTAGTTTCTTCTCCTTTTTGTCATCACAGGTCAGGAGTACAACTTTTTAAAGATGGAAGCTGGGGAAGTGAACTCACTTGGAGAGACCTATGACTTCGACAGCATCATGCACTATGCTAGGAACACATTCTCCAGGTGATGATTCAAGGTTACATGTCCTTAGGACTATTTCTGGTCGTTGTGGTTGACTCTGTGGRATACACAGAGCCTAGAAGGAGATCTCTGATCTATTGCTGCATTGCACATCTTGAAAAATATTTGAAGGAGCAAGGTGGATATAGTATGGTAGACTGCTGTTTTCCCCTTTGCACTATATTTACTTAGTACTAATATTGATAATCTCAGAGAGTTTCCAAAGCCTTGCTAACATTCATTTCAGCCTTTCCAGGCAGCACACAAATACCTGTGTGTGTACCTGCCCACCCACAAGGCAGGTGTAACTAAAACCAGCTTTGGATCTCTTGGTTCTACAGCTTATGCTCTGGAGTCACRATACTGCCTTCAGAGTCTCTAAAGGCTGTGCCAAGGGAGAGTTTAGGTCATATTCTTTAATTATTTGGGTATTTTTTTACCATTTTTGTGTGGCCTTTCAGTAATGGCYTCTGCAGGTGTGTGGTTCTGTGTGGCTGGATTTTTTCATGGAGCAGTTGTCAGTCCTGCCCCAACTAACTGCCAGTTTCTGCTGTTTGTCCTTGACTCCCACCCCATCCCATCCCTCCAGATGGAGCTCATTGTCTGATGACACTGCTTTACTGSATAGAGAGGTGAAGCATAGTTATGTTCTGGATTTGGAATGACAGTGACTGGATGACCAGCTTCATTTTAATGCATTATTACAAGTTTTCTTCCATAAATCCTACTACTGCTATTTCCCAAGAGCTTTCTGTCACTACATGTTATGAGTAAGGGGTTGGAAGGCATGGTGGAAATACTCACACTCTTGGCAAAATTTTGTTGCAAAAACTAAAAGTGTCCTTGGGTCTTTTTAAAAAAAWTTTCTTTCTCCCCAGTTGTATTGAAGGGCCAAGCCTGTTGTTTTGTGCTTTTGTTTCGACAACTTTACACCAAGCAGTGGAAAATTATCAAATATGCTGAAACGCTACTTTGTTGTGGCAGGAGGAGATGGTGGCTGGGCAAGGGTGTTTTGCAGCCTTTGGAGATTTCTTTACATCGGATATCCAAAGCAAACAATTTTTCTTCCCTTGAGGCATCTGCTGGATCCTTCCAGCATTCGCTAAACTCAAAATGKTTAGAATTGTCTTGCACAAAAGCAGGATTAAGTTATTACTGCCATTTATGTTGTRGATGCCTTTGTGCCTGTGTCTCTTGAAAATCAGGGTCCTTCACAGCGCTGCTGGGCCAAATGGGATAAAAACGGCAAGAGTCCTTCTAAACTTAAATAGGTGCTTGATAGGATTTTTAAGTCTGTTTCCTTTAAGCCCTTTGTCTCTGTGACCCACCCTTACCCAGTTGCAGTCTTTGTGCAGTAATTGAACTGAGCACTAAGTGCTGATTGTGCTCTCACCATAAATAAGCYGTGCTGGGAATAGGCTTTTACTTTGCCAAGACCTGCATTGACATCTGCTCCCCTAAGGGAGCGATGCATTGACCAGCCACAGAGATGCTGGGTATATGCAGGTATCCTTCCCACCTCACTGAGGGTGGTTAGTGCTGTCCAAACTGTTTGCAACCCAAACTGACAAAAGCCCAGAGCCCATGAAGATGCAAGTTCCAGCAAGGTTCATTAACATCAGTGGCTAGGAAAGGGAGAGAGTTCCTGTGTGGCCCTACAAGAAAAGGSCTGCAGTGGGTGTATTAATACATTAGCAAACACCAGAAAGCCACCATAAGATAGTGTGAGCACCCAACCAGTGGAGATGGGATGTGTGAGTGAGCCTGGAAGGACACAGAATCATGTCTGTGACTCACTCTCTTGTAGATTCTTACCTGGCACTTAGCACAACCTTGGTTTTAACTTCTGTCAGTATGGACGATAGTAAATCAGATGGTGCTTGCCATGGTAAAATGCCGCTGGAAGGTTCCTCTTGCCTGGCTGCAAGAGTTGGATGTTGCCAACCTGGAGTTCAGGTTTCTGATTCCCTTTCTCGCTCCCTGCAGTCTTAATGCTCCCTTGGGGTTTGTCTTGCGTGCAAGCTCTTGCTTGGATGCATGGACTGCCTTTTGATAGAAGTGAGGCCTGAGCTTAAATCCTTCACTGGACGGAGATCAGAAGTGCAGTAAAGAGCTCCTGAGTGTGAAACACATGGAAGAAATAATAGCAAGTAAAACGAAATAAGTGACAAGTGGAGTTACTAGCTTGGAAACTCATAGAGAACAAAGGTAGAGCACRTGATCTTTTCCTCTTGTCTGTGGCAGCCCCAGTCACTGCCAGCCCAACCCCATCTGCTACTGAGAAAACTCCCCTTCCCTCTGCTTCTTTGGCTTAAATGCCCAATCTGTGCTCCTCTTGAGCCAGATGTGCTATGAACCTTCTGCAAGAATATTTCATTGCTTTTTCTGATTTACAGTGAGGAATGTGCTGCCTCAAACAGAGGCAGCAGCAATTCTGAGATATTCAAGAGGAATTTTCTGGCTYGGCGGACTTGCCTGTACATTTGGAAGCTGTCTGCTATAGTGAGAAGACTGTCCTGAGATGTGCAGTTATTACAAGCTGCMTCACTCTTAGTTGTTAGCAAAGGATATATGGTCAGGGGGACGGGCTGTGGGAGGCTTGCCAGCTCGACTTTCTGTTCATTGTGTCACTTTCCCTACTTCACTGCTCTGTGTCTCTCTGCTCTGCTCTTTAGAGGGGTTTTCCTGGACACCATCCTTCCCCGTCGTGATGATAATGGGGTCCGGCCAACTATTGGTCAGCGTGTTCGCCTGAGCCAGGGAGACATCGCTCAGGCAAGGAAGTTGTACAAATGCCCAGGTAAATATGGCTTGTGGAGATGGATCCTGCTTTATCATAGACATGTGGTTTGTGTGGAAAGCACTGGAGTTCAAGAGCACCTTGATGATCCCTTTGAGAAAAGAGACTTGGAAAACACAGACTCTCAATGGAGCTGTGGAGGAGGGAAGTGAACTCACCTAAAATGTGTCTCCTGTTAGTACTTTGCTGGTATTCTTGTTTGCTTTAGGGCTTCAGATTGGTGCAGTGTAGGCTCGTAGAAATTTGTAGAAAATTAAAYCAATGTACAAGACCACAGATAGAAAGGGGACTAGGAGTTAGCAAAATGGTGGAAAGATATCTGGTAAACTGAGGCCATGGCAAGTGACAGATASCTGGTGTGCAAATCCACTGTTTTTCTGTATCCAGCTACAGGTCAGAAAGTATGAGTCCATAAGGGTCTAGAATGAATTCTGAGGGCTTCAGGGTCTGTATGTTTGAGGATCACTGCTTTTAGCGTATAATGTGTGGTGTAACTTTGAGGTCTGTTACTTCTAATTAACCTTTTTTTTTTCTTTTTACCTCATCATTACATTTTTCTTTTTACACTCATCATTGTCTCTAAATTGATTTGGGTGAACAAAATGTTGCTCTTGGAAAATTATCTCATGGATTAGTTTAGGGGTTAATTTGTTTTGCACCATGTTCTTTGATTGAGTCAGACTTAATCCAGTGAGGCTTTTCATTCCCATAGCTGGAAGAATCAATTACAGAWTTAGATTTCTCAAGGCAAGCTGAAAAGCCACTTTGGCCTGAGGTGGTAACTAAAAGCTACAAAGCAACTTCCTTTAAAATGAAGACTCTTTTGAGTCTCAAGTTCTCCATTTGCAAAGTAGAACTTTTCCTACTTCTTTTTTTCCCACAAAGCTTTAGCGGAGRTTATTGCAGTTCAGAAAATATTTGGCAGCAAAATAATTAGAGGTCTAAGCCTACTGAACTTTTTTTTTTTTTTTCAAATATCTGTTGTTCTGCTTTGGTTTTCTTTTTTTCTTTGCATCAWGATTTGTATGCATCTAAGGAGAAGAGGTGCAATATATTTAATACATCTTCATCTGCCATTTGAATCTGTAGCTTGAAAAGTTTTGTTCCTCTGCAAAATACGAAGCAAAGGTGTTCAAAACCAAAGGACTTTGACTGGGTGTTCAGTCAGGGTCTGAGCAAGACTTTAGGACGAAGACACTTTGTTCAGCAGTCAAGCTGAGGATTTTTTGGGTAAAGTGCAGCAACAAATTCAGAAGTTGAATGGTAGATGGCTTCTGTTTCAGAGAGTCTCCATCTGAGAATGCCCAATAATATCTCCAAACAAATAGAGCTGATACGGTAGAGGATGAGTTACAAGTATGCCCTGGAATGAGCCAGAACAACTGCTGTGTCTATTGTAAGGAACGGGGCTCTCCAGTTCATTAGGCTGGAGCTCATGTGGCTGCTACAGTAGGCTTGCTTAGCTTGTCCATTCTAAAATCCTGCTGTTTTAAATTGCTCTTAATTCCCCAAAGTTTATACCTGCTGGGTTAAATTTAATGCCAAGCCAGGTGAAACCAAATGAAATTTGCTGAAGGAATTTCTGGAAGGCAAGATGCAGTCTGCTACATAGTAGTTAATGCTGGATTTGCTGTGGCTGCACAGTTCAGGATTTGATGACTACAGTCACTACAGAAGGTTTAAAACAGCTCAACCTGCTATCCTGTGCTGAGGAAAGAGGCCAGTGTAGCTGTGCTAATTGTGCAGGAATGGTTACACTGTAAATTGAGAACGGTCCTGCATTATGTCATCTCCTCCACTTCTCTRGGCATTTTCAAAAAGATGCAGTGTGCCAGTAACCAGCTGATGAGCTGTAAGTGCCTGTCACTCAACTGCTTCATTTACAGATGGGTTCTGAAGCATTCCTTGCTTTGTTTTTCACCTCTATTACTTTCTACCTGCTCAGTTGCTTGGATCACAGCAGCACCAAACAGTTGCTTCACTGGACCTGTTGGCGTTTTTGCTGCTAAGTGGTTGTATTTTTGGGGTGCTTTGCAAGAGACTGTGCTGTACCCACAAAGATGCATTGCTCACTCCCCCTGCACTGTGAGCAATCACTTTCCTCCTTGCTGGAAGGTCAGCCTGTCCCAGAGTGTCCTCTGCAAGGGTTGGAGAGTTAGAYAGGTCTCCTTTCAATGGAGGAAATGCAATATAAGCAGATGCAATAATACCTGCTCCGTAATTACACAGTCTTGCCAGTAGCTGTGTAATTACGCTCTGCGAGAATTAAGTCTGGGCCGTTGGAAACCCTCACGGTGGTTCAGCTGAGGGCAATAATCTCATGTCACTATGGTCATGTTGTGTGTGTTTCCCATGATTTAGAGCTCCCTTTATAATTTCATGCTTGTTTAAATAGATTTCTGAGCAGAGAAAAACAACATTTATTTATCTTGGTGAGTTATGGATTGGAATCCCTCTTTATGAAAAAAGCAATTATTAAAAACCCCCTTTCTGTGTCCTCACATTTGCTCATCTAGTCTTATCTGTCAAGCTGTGGATCAAACTTCCTTAGGGAAATTAAGAAATTCTGGTCTAGGTGACTCCTTCACCCTTGCTTGAACATATTAAACTTTTTCAATGGAACCAGTCTCTTTTCACCTCCAACCAACCCACTCATCTAAATGTAATAGTGGCTGCAAAATTAGCCTCTGATAACATCAAACAGAGGAACAACCCTTGGCATTTCCATGAGAAAGGGAAGATCTTGTCGGATATTTCAAAGCACTGCTGCTCAATCAGGGATTTTTGGGGGCTGCCTTACTGTCTCTGAGGAAACCAAATTGCAGATCCAGGGCTTTAAAATATCAGTTGGTTATAAAATTGGAAAAAGCAACTGGGAAGCAGGCAAGYCAAGGTCCCTGCTCCGTGCAATTGGTATTTGGATGTGTCTAGTGGGCACGCTCAAGGAAATGGGAGCTTTGATATTTGTGGTCCTCCCGCCCAGCCGGTCAGCTGCTCTGCTGATGTGGATGGTCACTCCTTCTTCCAGCTCAGTCATCCTGGCTCAGAGAGCAGRACTACAGTAGTCACAGCTTTTCCAGATGTTGGAAGCTGCAGTTCCCTAAAGGAGCATAGGCATGTGCATATTCCTTGCTTCCCAAAAGTCACTCTGGGATCTACATTTCACCAACTTCAGCAGGCCACAAAACAGGAAGCTGGAGAGCCACGGGCTGCTGTGTTTGTATKTTGTCCCGTGCAGTGTGGTGGCCAGGAAGGTACTGGGCAGCCAAAGCTTGAGGGCAGTGGGGCTTGCCCTGCCTTTGTTAGGATGTTTCAAACCCAAAAAAGACACTTTACGATGGTAACTAAGGAGAACTTCATTGAGCAGCTTGTATTGAAGGGAAAACAGATTTGCTGGCAGCAGTTGTGGGGTTGTGAGGTGGGGTGGGGTTAATACTTCGATTTGGGAATGAGATACTCCTCAGCTGAAGCTGGCATGTGGAAGGAAGATGAAGGGAGAAAGGTGCCTCTTTAGAAGCTGTTTCCTCTGTGTCCTTGTGCTGATTGTCTTCTTTCCCAGAAATTCTGACAAATTTCACATCACGCCTTTGGCAAGGTATCAGGTGGTCTATGATCTTTGGCCAGTACTGTGAATGAGCCCTGTTGGAGTACCAGCCATCACCTGCACAGAGCAGCCATGAGCAGACAGTTTGGTCGACCCTGATGCCTTTCTGTGTCACTCCTTTTTGATAGCCTTTCAGTGTCACTCCTTTTTGATAGCCTTTCAGAGTCACTCCTTTTTGATAGCCTTTCAGAATCACTCCTTTTTTCCCCTCTCCTGCAGCTTGTGGAGAGACCTTGCAAGACTCAACAGGTAATTTCTCAGCCCCTGGCTTTCCAAATGGCTACCCCTCCTATTCCCACTGTGTCTGGAGGATCTCGGTGACCCCAGGGGAGAAGGTAGGTGCCACAGCAGCACRAGGTGTACTCTTGCACTTCCCTCATGTGAAGTTTTCCCTGTGATAACAGTGTTAGTAYCTGCCAGAAGATTTCTRCATGCCTGAAGTGCAGGAATGGATYCTGGAAAGGCTCCTGGGCAYCACTCRGGAGAGAGATGGAGTCAGGAATACACGATACTGAGGAGAGAAGTGGTGATGCTGGAGCAGAGGCCTTCACATATCTGGGCTGTGTGTTGATCTCTGATCCTCCCTCTCAGTTTGAGACTAAACCCTTCATGGACATTTCCTGCCACCTGTTAGCTTTGGCAAGCTCACATTCCAAAGCCAGTCAGATGAGTTAGATAAAATGTGCCACAATCTGGGGTCCTGAAGGGAGCTGAGGAGCCRTGAGTGACATTCATGGCCTGCCCCTGTCATGCAGGAATAATGTCCCTGTCAGGGAACTCCCCCTTCCCTCCCTGAAACGCCAAGCCCYGCTGCCCATCAATCACCCACCCTGTCTGCTTTCCTCCCAGCTCCTTTTGTTTTATTGATCCTCCTGTAGAAATGAAATCTTTCCTTAATCCAGTAACAYCAGCCCTTCAGGCTTTTCATGCCGTACCAGGCTGCAGGAATGCACAGCCCAGCTCGGGAGCTCCTTGGCAGAGTGACTTTGCTGAGAATCACCCTCAAGACATGCTTAAGACTCAGACAAAGAAGCACAGAGCTCGTTCGTTTTGCAACAGCTGCCTGGCTCCAGGACCTGGTTCTGTCACCTGCAAGCCCAGTCCCATGCCATGCTGAGCTCCTGCCATCAGATGCAGGGAGAGCATYGCTGGGGAAAGAGGGCCGAGAGCTGTGCAGGTTTGAAAACCGTGATGCTGAGTTTTGTGGTGCCAATCTTACTCTAAACTCTCCCTTTGCTTCTCAGCCTCCTCAGAGTTGTGAAGGACCCAGCATCTAAATGCTGAACCGCTAATGTTAAAAAAGGAAATAATGAATTGATTTCAGATTAAACACTTCAATTAACCTGTTTAATCCAATGCARTGATTGGTACAAATTGTAGCACTGAAGTGTTAGCTGAGAACAGATATTGGGCTTACAGCATTCATCTGCATAGTAACAGATGAATATCCTTTTGCTGCCCCAAGTCAGAATACTGCAAAAATTTGAAAAAAATGAGTGACATCATTACAGACTGCACACCGAACCAGGACTTTGGGGGAGAACATTTCTGTGGCTATGTTCAGATTATGGATGTAAATTAATATATGGGCCAAATCTTGCAAGAAAAAAATGAGTACACCCCAACGGTGACCTCTGTAGGTGACCTCCCAGACCAARGGCTGTGATCCGTCTTACAGAGGAAGGAGACCAAAATAATAACGTTTCATTGCCAAGCTCTGTTTGGTAAAGCCACTGAATACAATTGCATCATGGTGATGGTGGGAGTCTGATGGTCAGAATTGGGAACCTAATTAGCAAAATTAGATATTTCTTASAAGTATCATTTATTTGCAGGTATGGACCCCAGACGTGTGTGGTTTGTGACAATGTCTTTCTCTATTACTCAAAACCAGATATTTGGGTTTTAATTTTAAAAATCCAAACTGGTCTTTTTTTAAAGTAACATATTAGTAACTGGGGAGTATTGAATTTGAGTCAGAGTTCATATTAAAGGGCTGTCTGCTGTCACATAGTGTCATGATTCCATTAAAATACCTTGAGAAGCCTTCCTTTTTTGACAAGAGGTGGTGTAGAAATCCCACCAACTGTCTTTGCCTTCATACTCACTTGGGCAGCATTGTTGCAAAAATTAAACAATCTGTAGGGTCTTCTCTTTAAAGTAACTCCCTACCCAAAGAGACATGTGGACTCTCTCCTTTCAGATTATGTTAAATTTCACATCAATGGACCTATTTAAAAGTCGCCTTTGCTGGTATGATTATGTGGAGGTGCGTGATGGCTACTGGAGGAAGGCTCCGTTATTGGGTGAGTAACCATTTAATTTTAATTGCATTTGTGTATTCTTCTTGAGGCTTTGGAGAGTGGGTGGGGAAAACAAACAGAAACAAACTTTGCTTTGCTTGGAAGGAGCCTAGGTGCAGCCAGTGCACTGGCCATCCGTTAGTGTCTCCATCCAGAGATGTCGGTGTGCTGTATTCAYTCCAAATGATCCATGATCCAAGCCCTTTGGTCGCAAAGGCTTTATTCCTTCCTTTTTCAGCCTGAGAAATGAGGCAGGGAGGGAAGTGAGCCAGGGCCCTGGCTGGGACTTAAAATGTGTGGTCTCTGGAGTTTTATTATTGCTCTTTCCTAAGTCCAGGGTAGAACTGTCAGGCAGTCAGAATGAAGCAGCTGCACAGCTCCTGACCCAGACTCCTGCTGTTATTTCTCATGTGTTTGTGTTTACAAATAGAGAGTAACTCTGTACTTTAAACCTCTGTAGTCCTAGCAGGGAACTTGCTAGACCATGCCTACCATGTCAAATTGTGCAAGGGCTCCATTCTGCTCTTGCTTCCAGAGATCTGTAGGAAGTACAGCTCCTCTGTATCCTCCCTGTTTCTCTGCCTCCTGCTATCATAACTGCAAGTCTTCTGTCACCCTGAGTGGTTCAGGAATCCCACCTGCTTTGCCACTGCCTTTGATCCTGACCTTAGCCCCTAAGCTCGGTGTCCCAAAAATGTAAAATGTGGCACTGCAAACAGCCCCTTCTGCCTGAAAGGCAAGAAGTGATCAGGGTGTGCAGCATCCCCAGCGGTGTTAGACGGGTTGCACCCCATGCTGCAGCACAGGACTGGGCTTCTCAGCATTGGGTCAGAGCGTTTAGGGAGGTTTGGGTGCTCTCCTTGTCCCCACTGGACATCCCAGCCCTGATACCAGGTGAAGTGCTGAGGCTGAAGCCGTGCTGCTTCCCAGGTTCCAGTGGGCCTACCTCTCASCACAGCTGGCAGCCAGTTTTACTGTTTCCTGCCTATTTTGGGGTTGGCAGCATTTRTTGCTATTCTCTGCTGCACATGCATCAGGTAACACTGCTCCAGCAGCTGCAACTTAGCTCCTCATTTTTTTTCTTCTGCTGAGTAATTTAAAGGTACTTCAGAAGCCAAGCACCTCCCTGTCCCCCTAATGCAGGTGGACTTGGGAGTGTTTCCATCTGGAAGGAGAAGCTACATGAGTGGCCATGGCTCCCACATGGGGCTGAGCCCATGAAATTAGGTCGGAAGAGGCAGACAGACGGCAATTCAGCAGGGGGTGGGGAGGGGGATTAGTGTGAATTGTGAAAGCATGGGCTTCTTGTGGAGAGAAAAAATACATGTGTGCTGCATATTTTCCCAGGGAAGTGTGTGAAAAAACAGCCTTTAAATGGTGTATAACTTTTTATGAATGGGCCCTTTATCACGCTCTGAGGAGCTTGCTCATTCTCTTTCCTCATCTGTGTTTCCTCTTCTTGACACCCTTGTTAAACTCCAAGTCTAAATCCAGGAGGAAGTTGCTCGGTGACCCTAGAGGAAGGAGYTTTGCAGAGCTGATGCTGTTTTTAGCATGGCCTTTGGGAGTGGAGGTGGGAGATGCTATTGATATGCTGCAGGGCTGTCTCACTGCCCCAACAGCAYTGGGCAGGTTGGGGGCACAACAACAGCTGAGTAAAGCTTGGTCCAAGATAATATTTGGATGAGTGACTCTGCAAGAGAAAAACATTTGTAGTGAAATTGCCATTTCCAGCCAGTTAATGGGAAATAAGATGTTGTCTTAAAGGTAAGGCATTAACCAGGTTTTTATCCACTTAAAGTTGTTCAACAATGCCTTTGCATGGYGTTGGAAGGCCAGGATCCTTGTCACCACTGTCCTGCCTGAATTCAACCTGAAGAACTGCTTTCTGCCTCTGTCAAATTCCAACTGGGATTCAGCTGGACAGGGTGCCATGACCAAGTTGAATTCYGTGTATAGCCCAGCTGAAGTGAAAAACCTCTTTTGCTCTCTGSAAGCTCCTGACCCAAGTGCAAGTCCCTGACTGTYRGTKCATACTTGGTGCTGCTCTGTTTCTRTGASGAGCTTCTGGCYTCAATAGGTARAAGAGCACCAAATTAGGRTTGTTGAGGYTGTTTGGGCTGCAGATGCCATCTGCAGCTGTTCCATTTCAGGATTCATCCTTACTGGCAGAATTCGGGAGTTTACCWGTGCTGGTGCATGCCAGAGAGCTCAAAGCTGGGGGAATCATGGAGCAAAATGGCTCCTGGTCTCTTTCTCTTGAAAGAAATTAAATGACAGCAGAAGYTTAACTGGGATTTGTTGAGCAGAGAATGAGATAAGGTTTTTTCTTCTCATCAGCATGGCCATGTCCTGCACTTGGTTTGKCTTGCACTATTTGCTCCTGGGTGCAAGGTGCTGAGGGAGTTGTCAGGGCTTAGCAGGTGTGAAGGACATTTCTCTAATGCCACATCTCTAGAAGGACAGAGGATACTCCCCACCATGGCTGCTCATTTGCCCAATTATGTGATCAGAACAAGAGCCCTTTTGAATTTATCAGGGCAATAAAAGCTTCCTCAGTAAGTACTGGATTTTGCTTCCAGCTGAAGAGAGCATTAATTCACTTAATAATTAAAAGAAATATTAATTGATGCACAAATTATGGGAGTAAAAGGGTGTTTCACACAAGCACACTCATTTAACAAAAGACTCATTGCTTCCCAGAGTCACAGGTGCCTGCTATGCTGTGCTGTCCCTCAGGATATCATAGATATCTTTATTGTCTCTTTCCTGCCTTCTAGGTAGATTTTGTGGTGACAAGATTCCTGAACCAGTAATCTCCACGGACAGCAGGCTGTGGATYGAGTTCCGGAGCAGCAGTAACATCCTGGGCAAAGGCTTCTTTGTGGTCTATGAAGGTACAGCCCTTAGTGAGAAGTCTGTCACCTTGKACAGAGCAGACAGAACAGGATGCAGGGGTTTTATGGGATCAACAGGACTTCTGCTGCACTGTGTGGTTACATRCAGCCATGCTCTTGTTTTTATAGGAATTGGCAGATTTTGTGGCTTGTTTCAGTAGACAAGGCATGTSATAGATCATCACATTTTGGGGGGCACAACAAGACAGCAACACAAAGCAATAACTTCTATGCTTAGGCCAGGTTCTGTTTGCTCTAATCAGACCCTGCAAACAGCAGTGTGCAGAGCAAGAGTTTCTTTCATTTTAATAGACAAAGTTCTGTTTGGGATTGTACATTTTATATCACTTAATACAGATTGTCTTGGCTTGGTTTTGTTTATTCGGTTGGTTTTTTTCTCAAATGCAAAGATTGTTCTTTTGTTTCTTCCTTGTGTGTTTTACTTACAGAAGATTGGAAATTACCATGTCAGATCTTCTACAGGTCAGGTACTTTAGAATCTTGCAGGGCACTGATAAGATGAAACCTCTTCAGATGAGAAGCAATACTATCACAGTCACTAAAAAGCAGTAACTTCCATTCTGTATATGCTTACTTTTTTTTGCAATAATGATCCTAAAATGTGTTAAAGGCCTTCATTGTTTTCTGGGCAGCAGTAATTTTTTTTTAGAAATACCAGTGTTGTCAACAGTATTGATGTTGACTGTGTTGGTACTGACATTGCATCATCTTCCTTCTTCAGCCACAGGAACAAGCATAATTCTGGAAGCCCAGTGCCCAAGAGTCCCATAAACTCATGAGTAATGATACTAACAGAGGGAAGTGAAGCAAACATGGGACTATTGGGGAAGTGCAAATAAAGCATATGAGGATTTCACAGYAGTTTGGGGCTAACAAATCTGTTTCACAGGAGAAATATCTGGTTTCTGCAGGAATTGTTGCCCCAGAGACAGAGGTAGCTTGCCTGATGTTTGGTTTGGTTTTMTTTAACATCTCTCCTGAAAAGCAGCTGTTGCCTGGACCATGTGGTTTGTAACACTCCTGTTATTTTTGGAATTGGAAGTGATCAAAATAGTGCGTATGGCATCATCCTTCACATTGCTAAATGGTACTGGAAGAAAAAAAAATGCATAGGCTGCATTCCAAGGTCACTTTGCAAAGTTACTTTCTCTTCCCTTGACAATTTCCCATATTTCCTGTTGATTAATAAATGATCCCTAAAGGTTTGRTAAATATGAGCAATAGTTTCGTCATTTAACTTTTGAATAGAGCAAGTGAACRTAGAGTGTGCATCTAGTGGTTGAACAAACTCCAAATTTGTTTTTCCTGCCTCTTTAAGACTGGCTTTTTATGTAACCCTTTCCTTCAAAAACTTCCCATTGGAAGGCTATGAAATCCATGGCTGTGCCTGAGAGCAAGCACAGAGTATGACTGGTGTAAACCAGACAGCGATGACCTACTGCACAGTTCCTTTCTTATCTCAGCCTCCTCTTGTCAGAACAGCAGGTAGTATCTACATTTCTCGCCATAATTTATTTGCTGAAATAGGAGATTTTCCAGAAAAAAAAATCTTCTTTAACCCTTATTTCCCTCTAAAGCAAGCTCTGATAATGGCTTCTTTCTTTTGTCCTTTTTCAAGTGGCTTGCTCAGGTAGTTTTTATTTCCAGGAGGGATTGCTTATAAGTGTTTAATTTTTTTATCCATGTTTGTCCAAAACCTTTCTCTTTTGCCATTAGTTCCTCTTTTTCTTTTGAATCCCCCCTCACATTTAGCACTGCTTCTCTGTCTTCTGCTGTAGTGACAGTGCATGTGAATGCTCATTCTTCTGAACTTTCCTGGAAACTGTGGGTGGGCACTGGTTTTTGGATTTGGATTCCTCCAAGTCTTGGCCCTAAAGTTTTCAGAAGATGGGAGGAAAGAGGCAGAAGCATGTAGCCACATGATGGTAGAATTACTCAATAATAAATGACAGTTAATGTAGTGAACATGTCYTCTCAGTTCAGTCATTCTGTTCCCTTTCTTTCATGAGATTGAAGATGGAAAGATGTTGGTGGTTTTGCCCTATAGCACTGCTGAGAGCCCCGAATTTGCCATCATTATTGTCTTCTCAGGCTCTACCAGCAGATGTTCTTTTCATTTTGCAGTAARGCTCTTCCAAGTATAGTTGATGCTCAGCTGCAGGTCAGTGTGAACTTCTGCAATGAATAGAGAAAATATTTGTTAGCGGTCTGTTACATGTCTCTAAAAAGAAAAAAAAAGTCAGTTCTCTGCTCTTGTAGTCCTCTTTCTGTTAGGTGGGGAAAACAGTTCTTTAACAGGTCCTTCAGAGGTTTTCTCAGGCACCACTTGTAGCTCTGAATATATGAACTCCGATTGCAACCTAAATTGTGCTCTGCCGCTGAATTTTTGGATGTAACTTTTTGGTGGTGCTTTAGCACTGATTCTGTAAGAAAGAGGTTAACAGTGTACTAATGAAACAGTGCTTTTAACTCGGATACAGGAGCAGCTTACAATGCAAAACCAGTGTTACCCAATGCAAGCAATTTGCAGGATGCTACAGAGAGACCATACCTGAATTGCTAAAGCAATACCTTGTGGGGAGAAGCCAAGGGCAAGGATGGTTGAYATCTGTCAGGTGTCATTGCAGTACCATCTCTCTTGTACTTTCTGCCAGCACTTTTTGTTTCCTTGACTTTAAGCACAGCCAAAACATTAATGTGTTTCGTAGATATGTGTGTCATGCATTATGGGGTAACACAGATTTTAGGCTGTGATCATATTTCATTCCTTACATAGTTCTGCAGACAGTTTTGCTGAACTGCTGTTGTCTTCAAGATCTTTACTAGTTTTGTATTAGACTGGATTTTTATTCAATCTTCTATTTTAGAATGTAAACTTACTCTTAATTGGCGCTGAAACTTAGTTTTTCTGGCACAGCAGTCAGCCTGATGGTCTGGTGGYGAACAGCTCAACTCGTGCTTGTCAATATTGCCATCGTGTGGCTGGATTAGATTTGCAACTTTTTTCCCCCCATCCCAACTCTTCTTGGTTCTTAGTGCTGGTAGCAGGTTTCAAGCAGATGTGAAGGTGAGCTGGACTATGAATAAGATAAATTTATAACAATTCTCTGTCCCAGTGAGCGCACCGTCTGAGGACATTAKCACAGAAGACAGGAGACACTGTTATTAAGACAAAATGTTAGATTTGTAAAAACTTTCTTGAYTTGTGAGTTGCCTTTGCATAGCAAGTGATACTGACAAAAATTTGACGAGAAAGGTTTCTGTGTGGAGCAGGTTTTACCTACACAGAAACCTGCAWTCTCATGGTTTTGCTGTTTCTTTTYTATGAAGCTATTTGCGGTGGAGAAATACACAAAGATGCYGGCCAGATCCAATCTCCCAATTACCCAGATGATTACAGACCTTCCAAAGAGTGCATCTGGAAAATCACCGTTTCTGAGGGTTTTCACATAGGAATCACATTCCAAGCCTTTGAGGTGAGATATGTCATTGTATATTATTTTAAAGATACTATTTTGCCTCTGTAGACCCTTTAAAATGAAGAAGGAAGTGGTATAAACAACAACAATAACAACAGTAACAACAAYAATAATGTTTTCACTATTTCAAAGTATTATTTATCCTTACCAGGCATTTGCTCAGAGATTTTGAAGCCAAGTTTAAAATATGCTGAGTTTTCAAAAACYGTTACTCTAGACAAAAAGGGTAAGAAGGGACTCAAAAGGGTTGA
This sequence comes from Malurus melanocephalus, assembly GCF_030028575.1. Classification (NCBI taxonomy): domain Eukaryota; kingdom Metazoa; phylum Chordata; class Aves; order Passeriformes; family Maluridae; genus Malurus; species Malurus melanocephalus. The sequence continues at coordinate 25,073 of NW_026623472.1, read as the reverse complement.
TAGTATTAAATAGGGACTCGTGAGCACTTGAATTTTCACTCTGGTCAAGTGGAAGTAAATGGTCACAGTCCAGGCAAAAAAACACTTGTTGGTGTCACTGGGACTTGTCAGATTGCCAGATGTGACTCCCCAAAGAAACATAGTGTTCCCAGATGGTAGACAGGCTTTGAAGAGCTCACAAAAATTTTTCTTCTGCTATTTATAGGATGTCTTACACTCTTAGCTACATTCCAGTGATCTGTCTCTGATTACTGGTGTTAAGGAGTGGACAGGACCTCGGCTGGTGCATAAATCCCATCTATCCCACTAGTTCCTGTGGCTTGTGTACCCTAACCATGCTTGTCCTGTAAAGGGCTGACACTGCTACCTGCTCACAGCTGTTCCTTGAACCTYTTTGTTTGTAGCTGTTCCACTCTGTTTCTTACAGATTCTCATGCAAAAGCATTTTTTAGATAGCCAGGGAGCAGCTTTCACCACAGGGATAGCCATGAAGTAGTGTCAGAACTGAGATGTGCCTGGGCTTCTTGTGTGCAATTTKAACTGCAGGAGAGCCCAGCGGCAGCCACAGCAAGTACTCAGCTRTAGCCAGTTGTTTGGGGAGCTGGTCTGTGGCCAGACTGTGTCACTAGGCTGGCTGGAAGAATTCTCACTGTGAGGTACAGGCACACACTTTTCCCATTGCAGATTGAATGGCACGACGCGTGCTCTTACGACTACCTGGAGATCCGAGATGGCCTCACTGAGCAGAGCCCGCTGATCGGCCACTTCTGTGGCTACGAGAAGCCAGAAGACATCAAATCCAGTTCAAACAAAGTGTGGATGAAGTTTGCATCTGATGCGACCATCAATAAAGCAGGCTTTGCAGCAAATTTCTTTAAAGGTATGTAATGTAGTACCTGTCACAGTGAAAGCTGGGATAATTCATCCCTTAAGCTACTGCCATCCACAAATGACCAATTGTCATTCTATCATTCATTGAGCTTAAGAGCTGTTAGATTTGTTTGTATTCCAAAAGAAACCTCTGGAGAGATGGTAAATGTGAATGCAAGTAGAGTCCCAGAAAAAAAAAAAAAGTCCTTTAGGAGGCAAATGTGTTCCTAAACCGAGATTCTCTTCAGTAAGTGTGAGTAAGATAAAGATTCTTTAATTTTTTTCTAAGAGCTGGACCCTAGGCATGGTCCTGGCRACTGGTGACTTGATAGAGGCAAGAGTCAGATACCGAGCTGCTTGGGAAAATACCTGTGGAGCTGCTGGGGGGCAGACAGTCATTTTGTTTTAGCTTCAGTGACAATTGTGCAGAAATAATAGTCGCAATGCCAATATTTGGATTGCATAAGTCTTTTATTTATTTCTACCTTAACTTTTGTCTCGTGTTAAGTATGTCATGGTCCATTTAGATTTCTCAAATTTTCGGGAAAATGTATGCTGTGAATTAAACCTTATTTCATGAACTTAAGACTTCAAACAAACAAGCAAACATGTCAGGGCTTAATCCCCTTTGCTCAGGCTAGTCTATCCCATGAATTCACTTGTTCATTATTCAAACTATAAAATTTCTTAATTTATAATCCATAATTCTTAAACCATGCACTCATGCACAAAAAAAAAAAAAAAAAGTTAAATAATTCACAGATTATATTGGCCTGTAAATTTGAGAGGTCTTAATGGACTGTGACAAAGGATGATTGCAAGATCACTGGCTAATACTGTGATGTTTAATTTTGGTCCCTGGGCAACTCTCACAGTAMCTAGACTTCCTTGTTTAAATTTCTCAGGTTCCATAAAGGCAYSRAGAATACTTCTTCCTAAAGACATTGTGGCTCCTTTCAGGAGTGAATAGTGCAGGCTGACTGCAGCAGWCATGTCTTTCAGAGATTAGCACTASATRGAGGCACATCAAGTCATTATCTAAAATCTGAGGTTCACCKACAAGTGTGCAGGGGAAGAAAGTTATACACCTGAACCTGGGGTGCTTTCTTTGTGGTACAGATAGTCAGAAGTAAATTTGTTTCTTTTTTTTTGTTAATGTAAAAATGGGTAAACATGTACACTGCTACAATTAGAGACACAGGTATTTTCTGCAGAATTTTTGCTGRCAGACTGGATCTTTCAGTGTCTGCTCAGATTTCTCATGTTTGAACAAGAAGCCATGTAGCTTGTGGATGGCTGGGGTGTTTTTACATTCATGCCAGTAAATTCAGCTGATGAGCAAAGTGTTTTTGCTTAGACCAAGTATCACAGTTGTCATAGCGGCACAATTCCTAGCCAGTTTGCACTGTGGGCAGAGCTGATGTGTGTGTGCAAAAGCTGGGTAGACACACTTGCAGGCTACATGGGGAGTTTCAAGCTGGGATCTTATCTGCAGCCTCTCCCTCCATATCCAGCAGGATTATGACTACCAGACACTCGATGAACAAAGGGAACAAATTAGATGGCTCTGCAGGCACTCTTCAGACTGCCAGCCATAGCTGATTGAGCAATGGATAAGCTTTGCCTTAATGAATTATGAAAGGAATAATGCTTCAATTAAATGTCTTACAGCACTGAAWGAAAATAACTTAGCCTAAAAAAATCAGAGTTAAGGAGGGAATTGAATTCTGTGTTTTTTGAGAGAGAACATGCAGTGGTAAGGTCTAGTTTTTCAGAGAAAATAAACCTGCAATCAGCTTRGAGAGGGTAAGGTACTGGGCACACTCAAGATGCAATGCCAGGAAGATACGGAGAGTAACTGCCTCATGTCCACCCAGTCAGGTATACCTCATGGGATATCTCCAGGATTATTCTTGTTAGTTATCTTCATTTTGATTAGAAATTGTTTATATCATTGAAGCCTATTTTGTGTATGGTTGAAGCGTTAGTTCACCTAGCTGGAGTAGGGGGGAAGAATGAGAAGTAGCAGTAGGATCATGTACTGACTGCCTGTGCTCCCCCTCCATCCTGCCTTTGCACACCTTAGCTTTGCTGAAGGGGCTGAGTGTAACTTGCAGGGGTTCAAGGCATGGGGAGAGGAGCTTGAAGTGAATTTGGGCAAGGAAAGGGCAGCAGAAGGGTGTTTTCTGTAAACACATTGGTTTTCAGTTTTTGTTTTCCAGTACCTAAACCAGCACTCAAATATTTCTATTAATTGGCAATAAATAAAGGTAAATTCCCCAAAATTGAGTCTGTTTGGCCCAGAACAATAATTGATGGGTATTTTGTCTGTGGCCCAGAACAATAATTGATGGGTATTTTGTCTGTCTCAATCCAGAACTTTCTTGCTCTTATTCTTTCTGTTTTCTTCCTCATTCCACAGGAGTGGGGGGCCAGGGAGTGAGCCAACAGCCAAGTTGGGAGTTTGGCTGCCGGCTGAGGCCAACCCAACGCAGCCATGTAAATAAAACCATCTATTAAGGRATGTATGTGGAATCAGGGGTCAGGGTGAGAAGCCAGTGGGTATCTTTATATTAAAATGTCAGTTCAGGTTGTTTAGATGTGATTGAAGATGGCTTCAAGGTGTAGGATAGCAAGATTTAATGTGCCTATGAAAAGGCAGAATACTTGTGTGTTGTCCCAGCTCCTTTGCTGCACCCTATTCCATGGGGTATGACCTCCCTCAGCTCCATTTCCGTGTGTTCCATAATGGGCTGGTTCCTGGTAGCTCAAGTTACCCAAGAGTGTGAGGAATTTAAAACAAACAAAACAAAACAAACAAACAAAAAACCCTCCCAAAAAAAAAAACAAGGGAAAGAAAAAGAGAAAAAAAGGCATATGAGAAGAAAAGGCAAGCAAGTCTTTACAAGAGACTGTTTTCCTGTTCATGTCTAGAAAAAGCACAGCTGGCTAGTAGCAGTAATGGTAGTCCTTTATGGTTCTGGTGTTAGGAGTGTTTAGCACTGGTGAGCTTTGCTGCAGTGCCCATGCTCCACATGAGCAGTCAGTGYCCTGTTCCTTCTGTCCAGAAGGGTTGCATGAGGAATATCAGGGCATTTGGGTGGTCAGGAAAGTGTGACTTGCTCTGGTTTCCTCCTGACAGAGATGGATGAATGTTCTCTGCCGGACAATGGTGGGTGTGAGCAGCACTGTGAGAACACTCTGGGCAGTTACAAATGCACCTGTGAGCCTGGCTATGAGCTGACAGCTGATAAAAAGAGCTGTGAAGGTAAGTAACCTACAGATCGAGGCATCTGACTGTAGGATAGGTACTACAGCTAATACTGAACTTGAACAGTCTTGGAAGTGATTTTCCCTGCTCCTGCATCCTCTTTATTTCACTTTATTTACACCCAACTTTTTTTTGTGTTAACGTCTTTCACTGAAAAACAAGTTTTGGTTAAAAAAACCTGAAAATACTCTGTTTCTATGCTGCTAAACATCCCTAAAAMCAGTTGTTCTTCATGGCCAGAGACTGCTGTTCAGATCTCCCACAGTGCATAAGGAATGYAGGCATTACAACCTAACCATTGAGTGGCCCAAAAGTATTTTAAATCTAAAGCTGAATTTTATTTGTTTTTCAAAAAGGAGTTTACTTCATATAAGAAATGTTTTGTCTGCATGCAAAACAGACTTTCTCCATAATGAGAAATCCTTCCTCTGTTTTGGAGGGAAAAAAAAAACCCATGTCTGTAATAGAAGGTGTTTGTGTCAGCTTTCTGCACAGTTGATCTCATGCAACAAGTGTTGCTTCTGCCATCGATACAGCTGTTGGTGTGCTGAGAATCCATCCATTGTTCTTGTCTCAAAGCTCTGCCTGTAGGGACAYGTAGGGAGCTCCACATGCTGTCAGTGGTGCTCTCAACATCATCTGGTGTGCCCTGACCTCTGCTTTTGTCAAACTGTTTGGGTAAGAGTGCTGTTGACTTGGTGAGGGCAGAGTCAGGTGCGTGCAAAAGGCTTTTGGAAGCTTTTTCTTTTTTTTTTTTTAAGTAATTCTTRCGATTTTGAACAAGTCAGTTGYTATAGCTTGGCAGGGTTTTTTTTGAACTTCACTCTTAACCYCCTGTTTTAAACTTCATATGTGGGYAAAACAGAAAGGATAGKCTTTGAAACTRTAGCAGTATACATCAGAATAAATTGCTTTTTTTCCTTCAATGTCACTTGCTTGCTATTCTATTTATTTTGAAGCCACTCCCTTGGGTTAGTCCTGTTAATGCAAATTGATGCTGGAAGCAAGACAGAGAAAGCTTTTATCCCTGTGGGTCTTGAAGATGTGGCCGTATCTCATTACTCTTATGAAACAGCAAAAAAAAAAATAGAAAAAAATTGTATTGTTGTAAATAGAATATTGCAGCAAATTGAGGTTGACTCCTTTGAAGTAGCCCTACCCTCCCACAAGGGGATGAAGCTGAGACGTCCTAGATTTTTTAAGGAAATGGGATAATAAAACTAAGTTTTGACTTTGTCTTCAGTTTTCCCTGGAGAAGATGCAGTCCACATATAATAAACCACCGAAGAGTTGACARGGGTGTCTTCCCTAGGATTCCATTATCTTGTAATTATTCCATTACTGATAAACTTGCTATAGTGGGGCTTGTAGCACTGAGTGTAGGTGAATTTACCAGGCTGACCTTTGCAACTGTGTTGTGCCTGTCAAGTCAACTGATTCACAATAAGYCCAAGGACAGAGATTAAAAAGGAAATTAGTCTGACATGGTGGCTGTCAGGGCCATAGCCTCGCTGGGTGTGTTTATCTGGTGATTCACAGTAGGTGAAGTTTCTGTCTTCTTYGCACTTCCCAGCATTTTAAGCCTGTTCTGGAGGCTGGGATTTGAAATGTGCCACCAACCAGGATCTGGTTCATTTGCTAGTTAACACTGTGGCCCAGTCTGTGTGTCTGAACAGAACCAAGTAAAACTTGTGTTCATTTATTGCCTCTCCAGCTGCCTGTGGGGGCTTCATCACCAAGCTCAATGGGACCATTACTAGCCCTGGATGGCCCAAGGAATATCCTACTAACAAAAACTGCGTCTGGCAGGTGGTAGCTCCAGCCCAGTACCGGATCTCTCTGCAGTTCGAAGTGTTTGAGCTGGAAGGCAATGATGTACGTAACCAGTCCCTGCATCTCAGAGGTGGGACTATTGGCTAACTCAGAACTGGATAAATCCTTGGGGTTTRTGAGGAAGAGGAGGCTCTGTCTTACTGGCAGAGCTTCTGGTTGTTTTCCCACTCTCAATATAATTATGCCAATAATTGTGACTGCTCTCCTTGAAGTCTGGATCTGCTTTCTCTACAGAGTGGAAGGATTAAGGTTGTTCTGTTATAAGTGGGTGCAATGGTTTAACCMAATCAAGGCACCACACAACTGCTTGCTCACTTTCCCCCAGTGGAATGRGGGAGAGCATCAGAAGGGTAAAAGTGAGAGAAACTCACTGAGATAAAGGCAGTTTAATAGATAAAGCAAAAGTCASCCATGCAAGCAAAGAAAAATGAGAATTTCATTCACTATTTCCCATGGGCAGGCAGGTGTTCAGCCATCCTCAGGAGAGCAGGGCTCCATCACACATAATGGTTACTTGGGAAGACAAACAGYGTTCACTGAATGTCCCCCCTTGCTGCTTCTTCCTTCTTCTTCCCTCCCACTTTATATAYTGAGTATGATGTCCTGTGGTATGGAATATGCCTTTGGTCAGTTAGGATCAGCTGTCCTTGCTGTGTCCCCTCCCAGCTCCCTGTGYACCCTCAGTCTCCTTGCTGGTGGAGCAGTATGAGAACCAAAAAACCTTTGACTCTGTTCAAGTGCTGCTCAGCAATAACGAAAACATCTTGATATTTTCAAGCCTTTTTTCAGCACGAAACACAACCAGTACCGGTAAAGAAAGTTAAATCTACCCCAGCCAAAACTGGCATAATGGGTTTCTTTTCTCTATTGGTTTTGCATAATTGTAGGTATTTTCCATCCATAATAGGTGACACATCCCCCATCTCGCCAGTGCTGCCTTTGCAGGAAAATAATTGGGAATGAACAATTAAGTAGAGTTCTTCAAGGGTAAATGAAATGACTGGTAAAAGAGTCTGTTCTCTGCTATGCAGGGTGGAGTTTGAACAAAGCATTCAGGTCTCACTTTTTCTACTGTAAATGGGAGCAGTGGCACTTCTTTAATTTATTAGGCTGCTGAAGTCCATTCAACTCTGTCAGGTTCTTGAGTAAGGTGGGAATAATTACTCTAGCTAAATTCAGTGGATCCTTACCTATTCTGAAAAACTCACCCATGCTTTAAGGTCAGGGCAGCAAGCAAAGGGATGAGAAAACTGAGAGGAGTTTTTGGGTAAGTTAGGAGTGTGTTTGCGTACAAGGCTTTTTCTGTTCCTTCTTAGTGAAGCCTCTGTCCCCTTTCTCTGAAATGCTCTGTTTCATGCCCACAGAACTAAGAAATCTCTTCCTCTCTTGACAGGTCTGTAAGTATGACTATGTTGAGGTTCGTAGTGAGCTGGCTTCTGATTCCAAGCTACACGGCAAATTCTGTGGCTCAGAGAAGCCCGAAGTAATCACATCATATGGCAACAACATGAGGCTGGAGTTCAAATCAGACAACACAGTCTCCAAGAAAGGCTTTAAAGTTCACTACTTCTCTGGTATGTGACTGTATCCTTTCATTTGCTTAGCTGTCTCCTCTGACCAAACCTTTTGGTTTTGGTGAACTTTCTTCAACCTCCTGTCAGAGCCTGACATTGTCCATTGTATCTAAAAGCATGGTTGCTCCGTGTGTGTCACCTTTGTCAGCAAGATGCATGAGTTGCATCAATGCCTTCAGTCCTTCCACAGCAGGAAACAATGTGGAACCTAATCCTAGAAGTTATTTTTGTCCCTAGAGTATTAAAGTATATTTCCTCTGAAACTTAGAARATTTAGAAAATTTGCAGTAGTGTTCTATGTAGCAAGCATTCTCATAAAAGCAGTGTGTACTAGWGGAAGTTTCTCATCCTCTGTTGTCTGTCCTTTGTGTTGGTGATGTACCTTGTTGGCAACCAGTTCTGGAGGTTAACTGTGTCATCTGGAAGTAGAAACTTAGTTTGGTTCCATCTTTGCAGCAGAGACCTTGGGGTATTAATGCTTTTGAGGAAAATGATCAGGCAAAATGGCCTTGAAGTAAGACGGGTGCAGAGTAGAATCAGGGCTAAGGGTTTGACTTATTAAATCTAAAAGGAGAAAGGATGATCATCTAGAAATATGTTTGTGAATGAGGAAAAAGGAGTASAGATCCACGGGGCATATTTCAGAGACCAGCTCATACTTTAGATCTTCTTCACCATCTGGCTGCTTGTGCGCAGACAGAGCTATTTGGAAATGGAGGCTCATCAAAGCACATAAGAATTTGAAAATATAAAGTAGATTTTTACCTCGGCTAGTGAATTTGTGTGATGTTTTTTCTGGACTCTATTTTAAAAGAACAAAATGCTGTTCTRGGCTTCTTTTAGACAGGAGTCTTTAACCAATAAACTTACACTATAAAATAAAATGCATTTATGATGCATTTTATGGAATGAAAGGCAGTTGAAGAGAATAGTATCTGGGCTAAAAAATTGGCTGGACTAATCTAGCAGTAGAGTTGGAAGTTTGCACTGCTATCTGCCAGCCTGAGTATGGGGTTCTCAGCCTATGTCACTGTCAGCTCAGTGTTTGTTGCTTTGATCCTGCCCAGACAAGGACGAATGCTCCAAAGACAATGGTGGTTGCCAGCACGAATGTATCAACACCTTTGGGAGCTACACATGCCAGTGCAGGAAYGGCTTCATGCTGCATGAAAACGGCCATGACTGTAAAGAAGGTAAATCCCCCACTCGTGCCCTCGGGAGAGCCAAGGTGCTTCAAACATGATTTGGTTCAGGGCACTTCCTGCCCTGTGTTGGGAGGAAGTCTGTACAACATACCAGGCAAGGGCACTAAAAAAGCCCTATGTAGCTGAAAAACTGCCTAGAAGAAGGACTATTCTCATTCCTCAGTCTTGCTCTCTATATGACCCAGGAGATAGGGTGGGGACAAGAAGTGGGGCTAGCAAAGGAAGCATCTGTGGGTCACTGCTGCTTCATTTAATGATTGTGTTTGAATCAGAAGAGACAGGATGGGCTAATCTAACCACTTGCTGGTACCTTCCTTCCTGGTGCCCTACCCCTGCTGGGTGCTGCCATTGCCTTCCTGYGTATGCTGCCCATCCTTAGCTGATCTCACCATGAGCTGATTCAGCTTTCCAAACTGGCAAAACAGAGSAAGGCTGAGACAGCACCAGAGTCAACACAGTGGAAGGGTTGACATCATGGCCCTAGGAGCCAGGCAGTTGAGGTGAAGGAAGAGGAGAATAGATTAGGGAATGAGGACATAGATGAGGTTAATAAGGCCCAGGGGAATGAGATGGKCCATTTCACCACCAGGTTTAACCTGCCAGGTTAGCTCAGAAATGATATAGGACAAACCCAGCAGAAAAATTGARTGATACCAAAAGGTCTTGTTCAGTGACTGAAGCCCTCCCTGTCTCTGCCCTGTAGAGGGTCTCAGTGGGCAGAGGAACATGTAGGACACCACAGGGTTSCCATGTGAGACTTGCCCCAATGTGATCTCTCTCTCCCAAGCTGGTTGCGAGCACAAGCTGAGTGSTGCAGAGGGAACGATGAGCAGTCCAAACTGGCCTGACAAGTATCCCAGCCGGAAAGAGTGCACCTGGGACATCACTGCAACCCCTGGCCACCGAGTGAAAGTGGTGAGTAACCACAGAGTGGGAGTGGGAGGCAAGAAGCAGGCTGGGTTATGAGAAGCTGAAGTGACTTGCCGCCATCACTGTGTGAGTGAGAGGCTGATGCCCTCAGGCCCTTTTTGAGGCTCTTGAAAGAGAGTGTTCTGGGAGGCTGCCCTGTCTTGTAAAAGGGCAGAAGATCTCAGAGGGACACAAGGCAGAGGAGTGGCTGCTTGGAGGAGAGTCCAGCAGATGACAACTGTGGAGTACTGCCCTCCATAAACAGATGGCGTAAATGCCCTCCACCCRTACACCTCCTTGTGACCCACTCTGTTGGGGCTGTATCTGCATAAGGTGGTGGCTGAGGCAGCCCCCAGCCCCTCTGAGGGAGAGGTGTCAGGCCCACTTTACAACATGGYCTGATGCAAATGGCCGGATATGCCCAAAGCTGTGCAGATGGCCCACGTACCGGAGGAAATAATCACTGTGCTCAGTGGAAGTAATACTGCAGAACAGCCCATCTGGTGTGCTGGGCAGGATTTCCAGCAGGAAAAGTGTTRTAAGACTTGCTTGTTGTCATGCTCCGATGTGAGGCAGCAAGACTAAGGCAACACAGCCCATTGATACGGAATTCTGAGCTTTGCCRCCCTGAGATTACTCTTGTCTGAAATCACATTATTCTGTTTTAGTTTGTGGGGARACTGTGACAGATGTACCATTTGATCTGTTTCTCACTTGGCTTTTCATCCTATGCTAAATTGCACACTYAGATTTACAGATGCCTGTCTTAATTCTCCATATTCTTTCTGTAGACCTTCAATGAGTTTGAGATTGAGCAGCACCAAGAATGTGCCTATGACCACTTAGAAATGTACGATGGGCCCAACAGCAAGTCACCTATCCTTGGCCGCTTCTGTGGCAGCAAGAAACCAGACCCTGTAGTGGCTTCTACCAACAGGATGTTCCTCAGGTTTTACTCTGATGCTTCTGTGCAAAGAAGAGGTTTCCAAGCAAAGCACAGYACAGGTAAGCTGGTTGCCAGTACCCCAGTGCCAAAAGATGTCATCAAGTCTCACTGCATTTTTACTRGATAAAAAAAAGGCACACCTTTCTCCCAAATAAGCCTAACCTAAATTTTGAGAGGTTGTATATTCAGTTCCCAGACGGTTACCAGTGCCATACCATAAATACTAGCTCGCATAGCAGCTCAGATATCTCTTAGTATTGGGCATTCCTGCTTATGCTCTTTTGTTTAAATTGGAGGTATTTGGTTGATCAACAATCCCTTCTGTTCTGTATCAACCATTAGAAAAGGAGGTGATGCAATTTAGCCCATGTATTGGCCCACCCACAGAACAGGCCCACGTTAGATTGATAATGGTAGAATCAGAGCTGTGCTGTGGACAGACACGGTTTGATCCTCCTATCTGTGGCAGCCCAGGGTGGGTGTGTTGTGCCAACATTCATGTCTTTGAAATCCATGCCACTATAAACAGGTGAAACAGTGCCATGCATGTGACACTGGTGAAGAGGTGTCCTTCTCATTGGCTGCAGGAAAACTGTTGCAGGAAAGCACATGTGTTCTGCACAATCACAGGGCTACTTGAGTGCATTGTGTGGGCAGAAAAAGATTGTTTTGGTCCCCAGTTTTTTGATATGCTTCAGCTTCTTGCTGACAAAATACTTGGGGTCAGAATTTCATCCACAGGACAAGTGCAAAGAGCAAAGCAATTGCTTTCTCCATCCTGCCGGTTTAAACTGGTCACCCCTTTCCRTGTGTGTTTTGTACCAAAAGAACCAAGATCCTCTAAGCTATGTGGGTCTTTGGATTCATGGGTGACTACAGAATTCACTGGTTTATTGTAGTTTGGTGCAGTGTTTAATTACCTTCCCTATTGCACTTCAAGCTGAAGATCTTCTCTGCTCATGACTGACCCAGGAGTGGGATGAGTCTTTGTTGTAAAGACTTTGAAAGACTGTTTTGTGTCCTTTTCTTGCTTCAGAGTGTGGTGGGCTCTTAAAGGCTGAAGTACAAACTAAGGAGCTGTATTCCCATGCTCAGTTTGGGGACAACAACTACCCAGGTCAAGCCAACTGTGAATGGGTGATTGTAGCTGAAGATGGTTATGGGGTGGAGCTAATATTCCAGACATTCGAGATAGAGGAGGAGGCTGACTGTGGGTACGACTACATGGAGATTTACGATGGTTACGACAGCACTGCACCCCGTCTGGGACGCTTCTGTGGCTCAGGGGTAAGCCATGATGGTGATGATTTCAGAGGGATTGCTGAGGGTGGCAAGGAAGGACCCTCATACCATTCTGGAGAGGGGCAGCTGTCACAAACTGGTAATGAGAATGCTTTGTGGCTGGGCTTTGCTTCTTCCTCATACATAGGAGATCACAGCCATTTTATCTGATGCACAGAGTTGGCTGGAAGATCTTGCTGGCTGTCCCTTTTTATCCCAGGGCCATGTACAGCAACATGATACTGCCATGCTGCTGTGTCCCAGCCCTGCCATGAAAGTGTTGTGTAAATGAGAGAAATGACTTCCAAAGGCCACTTTCATCCTCAGTCATATCCTCAGTTGTTTCCTGGCTGAAGCTTGCTGTGGTAAAGGTGATGATGGAGGGACTTAGAGCTGCTTGCTGCCTCCAGGATGGTGTGCTGTCTCCTAAACTGTCACCTGCATCCCATTACCAGGGGTGACTCTAGCATGAGTGATGGTGTGTGATTGTTGAATTCAGGTCTGTGATTTCTCTAGGACTTCAGCAATGAAATGGAGAAATTTCTTACTGAATTTAAAGAGAGACAATTAGGGAGCAGGTGTGTGGAAGAAGTTCTCACAAGCTGGGGAAATTGTCTGGAAAAGAAACAAATGCATASCAGCTTGGTGTGAAGAAGTTCAGGGCAGCAGGGCAGTAATCTACCTATCTGCACACTGACAAATGAAGAATGGCTGGAAAAGGGAAGCACAAGGAGATTGTAGCAGGTCATAACAATGTGGGACATAACCATAGCTCTCATGTAAGATAAGTACCAGAGTTATTTGAAACCTGGGAGAGCCTCAGCTGCCAAACAGGTTCTAGTTTGTATTGTATTATTTCATGAAAAGACAATGAGTAATTAGTTAACATGAAGATTGGAACAGGAATATCCAGGGAGTCCTGTGAAAAAAGTAACTGGAAGAACTGGGACTGTAGAGTGGACTGGCATCAGTCTTCAAACATAAAGAGCGAAGGAGTATGCTTAGAAGGTGGATCAGGGCTGGAGGTACTGAGCATTCAAGTCTTCATGTTTACGTGCCAATCTGTGTTCACTGTGGGCTTAAACTCTAGTATCATARTGCAGACAGTTATTTAGTCTGCGTACTTGGCCACTATATACTGTCTTCTTTCCTTTTCTGCAGCCTCTGGAAGAAATCTACTCTGCAGGGGATTCCATCATGATTCGATTCCATACAGATGACACCATCAACAAGAAAGGATTTCATGCCCGATACATAAGTACCAAATTTCAGGATGCATTGCACATGAGAAAGTAGTTTGACTGCTCCTCACAGACATTCCGTGTCTGAAGATTGAGACATTTAACTGTGATCTTTGTCTTTTTTTTTTTTTTTTTTAAACCTTCTGTGCACTTGGCCAAAAGCAGTGTACAGTATTTTCTGTAACTAAAACTAAATCCAGTCTCAAAGGTTTGCCTCTGCAATTACTAGCATGACTCTTTCTTGTTAACACACCCAGGACCAAAAAAATTGACTTCTAATCATACCTGCCGGGRTACAGACAATGTATTTTGCACAACTTGCCATGGGGCTGAGTGAAGACTGAACTTGAATTGAGGATAGTCTTCGTCTCTTGCATATCTTGTTTCTAGGTGACACTTCTCAAGCATCCACATGAGCTGTCTGAACSTATTTTCTGGAGCAGGTGATTTGGACAGACAACCAATAGGATTTTTTCAAAGGACTTTGTGAGCCACCCTCTCTCCTCTACCTGCCCCAAATACTCTGTGCAATAAGAGAACAACCAGATGGCTGTGCCTGCATCATTCTTTCTGTCCTGTCTATTTGTTGTCTTTCTTATTGTTGAGAGGAGAGCAAGGCAGGGGACAGGGATAGTCTCTTTAGGGCTGCTAGCTGCTTGTATCCCAGAGAATGAGAAGGTCCCAGAGTTTGGTTTGCAGTCATTTCATAGTATATGTTGAATGGAAGTACTTTGATGCAGTGCCCAAGGGTAGGGTGGAGGCTGACGTGGAAATGCTGTGGTGGGACACAAGGCATGACTGTGTGATGGTGGCAAAGCTTAGTGACGGAAGTGCTGACAGCATGCTTCACGTACACCACCACACAAGGCAGCTCAGAGGGTTGTGGCAGCAGCCCAGGCCTTATCTTAAATAAGGAATCTGTCCTTTTCACTGCACCCATGCCTTCATTCTCTGCCTTCTTCATGCTGCTACAGCCACTTCCCTGTGAGCCCCTCTTCTCACAGCTGAGCTGCTCTCCTCAGGGTTCCCCACCGCAACCTATGAGTGCTCTGCAACTTCAGCTGGCCAGAACATCTCACTGAAGGAAACACCGGGGCAGGGGGAGTCAGGGTGTTCCTGAGGCAGAGGGACACGGGCCATGCTACAGGTCAGCTCTGGTGATCTCTGGGAACCTGTCAGATGTGTGCAAGCTGCGGGCATTGGGACCAGGAATGGAAGAGCTCTACTGGTTTCTGCTTCCTCCCCATTCGTCACTGGAGTATGGCCCAGTCTCTTAACTTCATGGCAAAGGGTGCAAGCGAGATGGTGACTTAGAACACTTAGARCTCTGAGGCTCAGACATGCTCTTGTTTGCTTGTGAAAGCAACCTAGCAACTGGCTTGAAGAATGARCAGGTAGCTTGGTGCTTCTTTCAGAAAACAATAGGGAAAAGTGTGCTTTTGGGGAGAACCACAGTAATTGAACAGGTGATATGGGAGGAAGAAAAATACTTYGTTCTGAATGTTTCATTGAGGCACTCATGGGCAATTATGGGCTAAAAGCTGAGATATGTTAGCTTTAATAAAGTATTTATAATCCAGTGATTACTATGTTTACATAACTGTTGTGCTGTCAGGCTCCAGGGTGACACCTCCTCTCTGGTATATAACTGTAGAGAACTGTGGGGCTGGTGCCACTATCAGGCACAAACAACATTTCTGGAGATGAGGGCATTTTCAGATGGATAATAAATAGACTCAGCCCTCTCCAGAAGACCTTAAATAAAATATGGTCCAAGTATTGTGAATACTAGGAGAAGCAAATGCATGAAAATATTTTCTTGCTTAGAACAAGAAAAGTAAAGTAATTTATACACACACACAGAGGATTATATGTATATAAAATGTGCATGTAAAAGAACATTAGTCAAAGCCTTAATAAGTGTAATGTGAACAATACTGTACCATTGACTATAGCTTTATTGCAGGCTGTATAAAATCATTTTATCTCTGTTTTGGTWTTTTGGTTTGTTTTGTTTTTGCTCTGCTTTGTTTCTTTTTTCAAATTTTTGGCCTTTTCACAGGCAAGACCTCTGTTCTCAAGCTGTTTGACCGTGCAGATCTGGGGAGTGAGCTGTGCTAGATGGGGTGTGTGTTTGTCCTTCCTTGCTTCAGTTCAAGCAAAATTACAGTGACTCAGGTCTGGAAATAAAAGTGTGACATCAATCCCTGTGAAACAGAAGTAAAGTTTCAGRTGACAAGCAGCAGTTTTAAGTTTCCTGACCCACTAGTGGCAGCAATGGCTCTAGGGAAAAGTGACTGTAGCAGCTTCCCATGTGCTTTAACACCTTTGTTCCACGTTCTGGTAATTTCCCATCTACCCCAGACTGGTTTGTTGCAGATGCTTGCAATGTGGTTTGACAACTCTACTACACTCATCCAGGTGTCTTTTGTGAGAGTGTTCACAAACTTACTGTGCATTTCAACCAATGATCTTTGTAGAATATTTTTGCTGTACTGACTGGACTTAACAGTCAATAATTCTAAATGTGTGAAAATTTCTTTAAAAAAAAGTCAACCCTCTGATGTGTGCATATGTATTCTGGTCTTTCTGTGGCTTTACATTTCATTAACTAGAATAATTTTAAAAGGGGGAGAAGAAGAGGGTGTGGGGACAATCACAAATGTACCTGTGCCCACAATGAGTCTCTGCTTTCATTAAAGACTATGGATTCAATTGCACATTCTGTTGTATGCATGCATTTTCCACTTCCTCAGGGAGTGGAAATTTATTACATTCCTTTTCTGCCAATTRTTGTTTGTGTCTACTACTAACACCAGGATGGAACTTTCCTGTGGGCTTTTAGGTTTGTCTTGGCTTTTGCAATCAAGGGAGCATTTGGAAAGTGGAGCAGAGAAACAAGTGGGTTGACCAAAGGGCTGCACTGTTCCTTGTGTGACTCACGCTTTAATGGGCTGGGATGCAAGTCTGCTGTGATAAATATTAGGGATTTGGGAATTAGTCCATAAGTATGGTTCAAAGGACTAGGCTTATTTGCTATCCTACAGGCTATGGCCTTCAGCAGCAGGTCCCAAAGACCAGAGACATGAAACTCCAGTCCAAAGGACAGCAGGAGGAGGCAGACATTCCTTACTGGAGAGTTGTGATCTGCATTCCATGGCAGTAAAATGCTGCTAAGGCAGCACATAAAATGCTTTTCTTTTCTTTCTGTCCATTGCTTGATGTCTACTGTGCTTGCTAATGACCATGTCTGTGTTCTTTCCCCAACACACACCTAGTTCATTTATGTCCCATCACCCAGAGCATTTCCTGTGGTGTGTGTCACAGATACCCAAACCTTCATGGTGTCTGAATTTCCTGCCAGCTGTTCCCAAAGGCAAAGCAGCAATGGATGAGAAGTGAAGTGAGATGAAGGAGAGATGAAGTGAGGAATAAGCATCCCCATGTATGTGTACCATCCTACAGCACACTACCATGGCACAGTATGACCCAGTGGCACAACTTTCTTCTGACAAAGAACAGTGCCTCAGACCAGAGAGACTCATTGGTCTCAGCATCAAGCCAACAGAAATCTTCCACTTTTTCCTGGCATTACTATCAAATCTTCTGGAATATGAGGTGCCAGCCTTAGAAAGCAAAAGCAGGATTCTCCTCTGTGCCTCATGTTAAGTGCAGCTTAGAGCCAGAAGTTGCCTTATTTGCCATGCAGCTGGTAGGGAGGAGATGAAGGCTCCAGTGCCCTGAAGCCCAGCTTTCCAGGTGCATGCCATAGCCTGGATGTGCTGGGCCCCAGCCAGTTTGTCTGAGTCAGCCCAAAAGAAATGCCATCTCTTCCTTTTTGCAGGTCCTGCATGTATTAGCAGGAAGAGAAGCATATCCTAAAAGGAGCACTAATCCTGGTGTTGGGCAGTCTGCTGTTACTGCATGCAGGGATTTTTCATGGAGAAGAGCGAAATGGTGAGTGGGAGCTGCTTGGGYTGTTGGATGGGAGTAGTGGGGGGAGGACAGAAAGTGGGAGAGGTGAGGCTGCTGGACCACCCATCTACTGATGGGTGAAAAGCTAAGGTTGAAAAGCTCCCTGGRGTGTTTAGCCCTCCCATTGTCTGCCCCAACCAGTCAATCAAGCTCACTCTTTCATTAGCTGTGCATTTCCTTATAGTGCAAGAGACAGTTTCAGATACCTGCTTGGATTTTAGCATCCGCTCCAGCCTTTCTGTCCTGATCTTAGAACAGTTAGAGCAAAGAGATGCTGGTGTCTGGATTATGAAGCAGACCTCTGCAAGATTATTGTCATGGGCAGGTTTCAAGTGAGCCCTGTCATTGTTCCAAATGAAAGAGCATTTTCATATCCACCTTAGAATATGTTGGAATATTATCCCAAATGCTATCCCACATGATTATTTATCCCCTGACTATGTTCTGTGTTCTGGAGTTGTTTAGTAACAGAGCATTTTCTCACTGCCCTGTGCCTCTCATGCAGTTTGTGAATTGTTGATAGATGTTGTTTGTCACTGTTTCRTTCATTGCCTCCAATGAATCAACATCCCAGAGGGCAGGAGGGCATGAATGTGAATCATGCCTTCCAACACTACCAGATGTAAGCCATTTCTTAACTTRTTCTCAACACAGCACACATGCTGCTGAGTTCCTGATTGCAGGACTGGCTATAGGGGTAGCCTTAGACTAACAGAAAGCTCAAGGTAATCTCCTCCCTATGTATCCCTGGAACTCATACATAACTTCTGTCTCTGGCTGCACGTCTGTCCATTTGATGCAATCCCAGATGAGTACTCAGGAATGGTTTGCCATTGTTGTAGAGTACACAAGCATTAAAGCTGCAGCCTTTTCGGGAAAAAAATGGAGGGACAAGGAGGAATGGGCTTAAGATGTGTGCAAATACGATATTTCCTTCAAAATAATGCTAAATATTTCCAAAGAGAGATGGGGATTCCTGCACACTGTTTTCTCTGCAGTACTCACATGGTTTCTACGTGCCTTATGACAAAAAATCACAGATATTATATTTTGYCTTTAGGACTTTGTATGACCATGGTACAGGGGCCAACAAGTGTCTGTGTAACAGAAAATCAATATAAATGCAACAAACTGAACATCCAAACACAGCCAAAGCTCATGGGAGCAAAGAAACCCAGAAGAAAGTCATCTGTGGTGGAATATATTTATGAAAATCATTCAGCCCCTTACAGAAAGCAAAGCAATAAATTATAGCTGGGGACAGAAGTAAGATACACTACGATTTCCTGAAATTAGTTAATAAAGAGCATCTAAATCCTTGCAGTGATAATGATGATGGAAAAAAAAGCACCCAGAGAGCTGGTTGCAGTCTCCAATGCTCAGGTAACTGATCTCCTTGCAACAGCCTTTAAAAAGCATGAATGCATTCTTTTCATTTGGCTGAAAGTCCCCAGGATGCAGGACCCCCTTCCCCTCAGGCACCGTGAGCCTTCCCAACTTGTGCTGGGCTGTGACTGCTCTGGAGCTGCTTGCAGGCAGCAGCACTGAGCACAAGGCATGACAAAGCCAGGATCCTTACCCCAGAGGGACAGCCCTTCCCACAGGATGCTGGACACAGACTCTGCAAACCTATTCTGCAGTGCAGCAGCAGATGTGGGCACTGCCCTAACCAAAATTAAGTAACAGCTCAAATCTTCATAAATAGATTTTTATTTATGGGATCATGAATGTACACAGATGCAGCACTGTCCATCTGCCAAGCAGTCTCTTGGTGGGACAATTTCTGTGGGAGCCACCACGGGAGCTGTGTTGGGGAGAAAACCAACTGTTCATGCAGCCACTGCACTCAATGATCCTGTGGCAGAGCATCAGTGCAAGGGGCTGCAGCATCACCCTGGTGCTCCTGCACTGTGTAGAGCTCTGGGAGGCTTCAGAGGTCTCCTCTTTGTTCCTGTGTTTGGACTGCCTTCCTGATGGCCTGGGAAAGGTGAGCCAATGCTCCTGATTTTAGTAAAGGAGACATAAAGGAATAGCCAGGCTCAGGACAMTGTGGAGAGTGGTTCTGTGCTTTTCAGCGGGGAACAGCACAGAGCTGGTAGAAAGCAGGCACATTGGTTGTCCCACTCAGTGTTGGGGTTATGTTGAGCTCCTGGGGGTCGACAACAGACTTCAAGGTAAAGTTCTGCAAGATGGTGGTYATGAGTAAAAATATCTCCATTCGTGCCAGGCCCTCTCCGGGGCATATTCGTTTTCCTGAAAGTGAAAGCAGCAATTAGAACAAATGTCAGGGTGTTTCTGAGTAGGCCAGAGTTTGTACTAAGCAGCTGTGTTGCACAGCTTTGTTTACTACACAGAGTCATAGCAGTGAGATGTCTGTCAGGATAACTAAGGGCATTTTCAAGACAGGAATTTGTTGGCCAAAGACCCTTGACAGTTTGGAAGAAGAGTTCACCCTGGCGGTAACATGACAGGAGTCAAGGTGAGGGAGAGAAGGGTGACAAAGCACGGAGGAGAAAGTGGAAGGTTGGGCCTATTGGTAGGCCARTGGCTGCACGTAGCCTAGGAGGTACTAAAAATGTGCTGGGGAGAAATGGAGCTAGCAGAAAAAGATTCGTTCAGGACAGTTTGGGTGTTTGTGTGGGAAGGTGGCAGGTGTTTTAGAGAATGTCAGTGAATTGCATTCACATCATCACACTGACAACTCCTAGTAGGAGATTTGAGAAGCCATGAGGCCTGAAGAAGATTGGAGATGCCAGTGGAGATGGGAGCAGCAGGGAGGAGTTATCCAGAGAGCAGTGAGCCCCAAGGAAGCACCAGTGGGACGGTGTTGGGAAGAGGCAGTGTGTGTTGCAGGGAAAGACAGGGTGGTCAGCAGAGGAGGAGGCTGACAGAGAGAGGAAAAGAGCAAACCTGWGCTTTACCTGCTGAGAAGGGCATGAAGAAGTTGCTCTTCTTAAAGGTGCCATTCTTGTTCAAGAAATGTTCAGGGTTGAACTCATRTGGGTTTGGAAACTCTTTACTCTCATGCAGGACAGAACTGAGGATGGGGAAAATCGTGGTGCCCTAAAGTAACACAAGAAGAGCCGAACATGAAAGGCAGTCAAGTTAGATCACTGGACCTGACTGTCTGCCAAATTGAGATTGAGTTTCCCTGTGTAACCCTACCAGTGCCTTTGGTTTCCCTTTGGGGACCCTTCTTTAGCTGAGGCAGCTTTAGGGAGATGCTACTGAATGGCTCAGCAGTGACAGCTKTTGGCTGCTCTTCCTGGACTCTCTGTCTCTCCACCCGAGCCTTTATCCTCACCTTGCTGTGGTCATTAGGGGACACCCCACTTAATTCTTCTTGTTGTTCCACAATAATGACSTTGYAGATGCACCATGTCCCTTCTTTTCTGTGAGGCCCAAAAAGCAAAAACRCACTCAWGGCTGTGSAAATGAAGCTCAATTCCCCTCTCCTGACAAATTTCTTCTGCCACAATCCTCTTCCTTCSCACTTYCTGAGCACCCATTAACAGAGGCTGGAGCAATCAGCAGCAAYGACAMAAGAGTTCCCTGCTGGAAGCAGAGCAGTTCTCTGGTTCCTGCCTTATGATTTTAGACAGACAGCTGGAAATCACACCACCAGCAGTCCATGTGCTGCTGTTTCCCAGCTGCCCACAGTCACCCAGAAGAGCACCAAGCACTGGTACAGCAATGAAGGCTGAGCCATGGGCTGCTCTAGCCCACCAATCTGCCTCTGGCAKTGTCCAGCAGAGACTGCCTCAGGAAATGTGCTGGAACAGAGCAGACAGGTTTGGCTTATTCCATTGAATGCAAWCAGTCCCTAGAGCATTTTGGTGGCTCTGGGTCTTTGTGTGCTCAATAAGCAGCAACTGACTTTGCTCCTGAGCATGGGCATCCAGGCTCTCCTGGATTGATTGGGGTGAGCACTCCTGGACTTTGCTGCCTTCTGTGAGAGGAGTCTGGTGTTTTGTGAGCCCAGTGTGCTTCTGCAGGTAGGTAAAGCTGCAGAGCAAAGGAACAGAGGAGTTGGTCAGAGCTACTGTTGTAGTCTTGGCCCATGGAGCATCAACAAGGGAGTGCAAGTGAGCTACAGCTGCCTGAGGATAAAAGCCTCCTAAAGGGCTGGGTGAAAACAAGGTCAGGCCACAGCAGTTCTAACCTGTGGCTTGTCACTGACATCCAAGGAACTGCTGGACTTGAGGCAGCTTGCCCACTGACCTTAGGGATGATGTAGTCTCTGAASCTGGTGTCTTTGGTCACAGTGTGGGGGAGACCAAGGGGTGTAAGAGCGATGAAGCGCTGGATTTCATGGACCACCGCATCTGTGTAGGGCATCTGGGTCCGGTCAGCCACACACGGTTTTCTTGATCGTCCTACTACCTGGTCAATCTCTTCTTGAACTTTCTCTGTCAGGAGAGGCACAAACCATCAAATGGGTCAATTAAACCAAACCTACCAAAATACGTTGCCCTAAGCTGTTTAGWGCTCACAGATGGCAGGAGCATTGATGTTGGTTTTGATGTTGCCTAGAACACAGCTGCACTGCTGCTCATACAAAGAACGTTGTCTTATTGACTTGGCTGCATAGGAGTAGTGGGAGATAAAGATGTGGTCACAGTCAAGTCCCAAAGAGAGAGGGAATGAGAGAGAGAAAGAAAGAGAGAAAGAAAGAGAGAGAGACAGAGAGAGTGGAGGGGGAAGTCTGGGGGAAGGATGTGGTGTTAGGCATGTAGCCAGCCCGAGGAACAGCTGGAGAGGAAGAGGTCACAAACTGGTACCTTGTATCTTTGGGTATTTGAGAAGGAGCAGAAGCCCATATCGTATGGTGGTGCTCGTTGTCTCAGTTCCAGCAATGAACAAGTCAAAGGCGCTTGTTATCAGGTTCTTCATGTGGAAACTGGAGTTGGGACGATCTTTCTCC